>NC_074725.1:14453510-14628510 GCF_947242115.1 Biomphalaria glabrata | reverse complement strand
AAGATGACTTTATGGGTGTCCAAATAAACTTAAAGATGACTTTATGGGTGTCCAAATTAACTTAAAGATGACTTTATGGGTGTCCAAATAAACTTAAAGATGACTTTATGGGTGTCCAAATAAACTTAAAGATGACTTTATGGGTGTCCAAATAAACTTAAAGATGACTTTATGGGTGTCCAAATTAACTTAAAGATGACTTTATGGGTGTCTAAATTAACTTAAAGATGACCTTATGGGTGTCCAAATAAACTTAAAGATGACTTTATGGGTGTCCAAATAAACTTAAAGATGACTTTATGGGTGTCCAAATAAACTTAAAGATGACTTTATGGGTGTCCAAATAAACTTAAAGATGACTTTATGGGTGTCCTTAGCTACCACATTTGGAAATGAAAAATAAACGGAGGACAATGCAACAACTGATAGCTTTAGGTTGCCTCATGAACCTCCATTCATTCTTCGCCTTTGATGAATTTTTTTCTTCCCTCCTCCCAGCATTCCTCGCACACGAGCCATTAATTACATTATAAAGGTGGGGGGGGGGGATAGCATAAAAGTGACATCCATAAGTCATAAAATGTAATGAAGGACACTGATACCGCTTATGATCTAAGTTAATGTTTTTGAAAGTATTGATTAAGTTTTTTCACCGTCACGAGTCAGAACATAAAACTTGAAAACGTCGCCTGCGTTATCAATCGCTGGACGCGAGCAGCACAAGCCATGAAGAGACGTCGTCTCCTTGAGACACAATGATCGAGCCGGCCGGCGAGGCTATGGCCAAGCTGAAGTTCATCGTCCTGGCGGAGCTGGCTCTGCTCTTCTGTGTTCTAGTGTTTCTGTTCTACAGGACCAGATCCCAGGGGACGCTGTTAGAGGGTTACGAGGTCAGGTCGACAACAGGAGTCGGCGATAACCTGTGGAAAGCCGTGGGCGTTAACGTGGAGTCCAGGCGTTACATTGACGTCAGCGGCGGAGGCGAGATTCTGGACGATGTTCAGGCTTACCGCTCAAATCTTTTGATTCGAAATCAATTTGATGACGTCGATCTGAAGGTAAGAGAAACCAGTGACGTCATTCGGGGGGGGGGGGCTGTGAGGGGCGCGGAGTGCATCGGCTGACACCCATCGGTGGTGGGGGACACCAAAGGGAAAAGTGTCTTAAGCAACGATGAAACATACATTTTTTTTTAAATCTATTCCTCCTTTATGAAGCAGATAGTGGTTTATAGTTATCTCATCTCATTCCCTTTAACTTTTACATTGCTTCATTATTGAAGGGGGGTTTTGTCACTGAGATTTGCATAATGAAGTTCTTCTATTCACAGACCAGCTTATGATTTCTGTATTAAGACGGTGCGCAAAAAGCTCATGTATGTCTATTATTTATTGAAGAGAGCGAAACATTGGAGTCGAGTGCGAGAATTTCCACTGAAGCCGCGTCCAAAATAAAAAAAAGTCCATAAAAACCGCCTCTCTCTAAAGCCGTCAAAAGTAGTCTGATTACATTTCGCTAATCTTTCTAAAATCCTCGTCTTGTGTTTACTAGTCGCGTCGTTGTCTCTAAGTCCAAACTTTCCCTTTCAACGAAACAACTAGTTCCTAATGGTGCTATAACAATACTGCATTGGTCACCCATAAGAAACTGTCAAACAAAAATCACGTGCAAGTTAATGTATGTAGCTAGTCGTATTATGTTTCAACAAAGGAAGAATAAACCAACGGCACAATTTAACGAAAGTTTATTTTGAGAATGATGATCGGGGGCGGTGACATAATAAGCTCAACTCATTGATGGACACCAACCCTAGCAACGCCTGTGAGACAAACTTTTATCAATTATTTAAAATCTACATTTTTTGTTGTTGACAAGTACTTCAACTATATACACAAACAATTCGATTCGCCAATGATGTTATTGAAAGGTTTATCCTGTGGGAAGAGTTTGTAACTTAAAACAACTCTTAGAGTACATTTCGTCTGATAAAACAAACCAAAAAATTGAGTAAGCACCATTTTACTACAGACTATATCAAATATTGGTAGCTAGTGCTGTGTAACTTGGACCCGTGCACATGATTCAATAATTCAATAACTATAGAAATGGTTTAAGCGTAAACAACACAATCGCACAAGAAATTCAGACACACTTATTCTCCTTGGCATCGCCTTTTCATCAGGACACTTATCTAAAAAGGTTGTCATTCATGGGCCGAAGCAAAAACTCTAAATAGCGCAAACACATTGAAAGCATTTCAGATTAAAGTGCTGATCAAAGTCTCCAGATTTTTTTAAGAGCACGTCTTATTTTAATATTTACAAAACTGAGTCTTTATTTTTAAAATGTAAAAAGGGGGGGGGGGGTGAAGTTTTGGAAATGCACTTCACAAAA
The DNA here is from genome assembly GCF_947242115.1 of Biomphalaria glabrata. Classification (NCBI taxonomy): domain Eukaryota; kingdom Metazoa; phylum Mollusca; class Gastropoda; family Planorbidae; genus Biomphalaria; species Biomphalaria glabrata. The sequence goes on along the minus strand of NC_074725.1, from coordinate 14,626,116 downwards.
AAAAATATTAATTCCGGCAATATATAAATATGTGAATTTGGAGAATGAACGTGGATGTGGATATGAAAGTGAAGAAGGATATGAAAGTGGATGTGGATATGAAAGTGGATGTGGATATGAAAGTGAAGAAGGATATGAAAGTGAATGTGGATATGAAAGTGGATGTGTCAATGAAAGTAATGAAAGTGGAAGTTGATATAAAAGTGATGTGGAAAGTGGATGTGGATATGAAAGTGGATGTGGATATGAAAGTGGATGTGGATATGGGATGTGGATATGAAAGTGGATGTGGATATGAAAGTGGATGTTGATATGAAAGCGGATGCTTATGAAAATGTACATTTATTTGTAAAAGCATTTTAAAATGTTTACACTTTTTTTTTTCATCCTCTCTTTCCGTCTCAATGTTCTTTTTTTTACTCTTGTCTCTCCATTTCTCTCACTATTTCACTATTTTATTATTTCCTTATTTCACCACTTTATTCAATTAAAATTTTAACTTCCTCTTAACCCCCCCCCCCTTTGAAGGTAGAGCCCATCAAACTGAACATCAACAAATCGGATGTCATGGTGGTGCTACACATACAGAAAACTGGAGGCACAACGTTCGAAACCTACCTCGTCCGCCACACCAACGTGAAACCACCCTGTCATTGCACTAAAATGGTCTCTAACTATAAAAGGTAATGTATAGCAGCAAAATAGGGCAGCAAAGATTACGATTACTGAGGAAACTGTCCTCGTTTAATGTTAGCGAAAAGACCTTGGCTATGTTTTATCACGCTCACATCTGCAATATTTTAAGTTTCAATATCACTGCCTGGTATGGCAATCTGAGCATTAAAAATAAAAATAAACTTTATAGAATCCTAAATGCTGCAGGTAAAATCATTGGCAAAAAACAAACCCCATTTGGGCAGCTGTTTGAGACAAACATCTATAAAAAAAAAGCTAACAAGATCCTCGAAATAAAGAATCACCCTTTGTGTCAAGATTTTGTGATTTTACCATCACAAAAGAGATAAAAGACACCGATGGCAAAGACAAGACATGTGTAACGCTCAAATGGAAGAGATGTGTGATAGGCCTTTCCCTTGTAGTTGTTGATGGCTGCCTGACTTCGACAGATTATTCTGGAGCTGTCTGGGTTTCTTGTACGGGTGTATTCAATGTACTTAACTAACAAGTAACAAGACCTACACATGTAACAAGTAACAAGACCTACACATGTAACAAGTAACAAGACCTACACATGTAACAAGTAACAAGACCTACACATGTAACAAGTAACAAGATCTACACATGTAACAAGTAGAAAAGACTAAGTCCAAACCGTTATACAAACTCAGATGATGTTTAATATTAAAAAGGCCGCGATCGAGTCTATGTTTCTAATAAGACGTTATCCCTTGAAGTCCTAACACCAACTGGCTCTTTTAACATTAATAATCTATAACCTAAGTCGTGACGTCACTAAATGTCGTGTTCGAAGTCTGTCAACTATGGCGCGTCTCTATACAAACTAATAATACCAACTAAGTGTCTCACAGATGCAAGGTGGTTTGGGTCTGATTCAGCGGCTAAATATTACATTATCACTGAGCACACTACTTCGCGCTTTGCACGCGGCGATCTGAAAACTACACACTCATCCGATGTGATTCACTCGCACAGCAGGACAGGTTTAAATTACTCATTAAACTAGTGGACAAAATAAGTTAATAAGTGACTCAGAGGCTAACAGGTAAGAAAAATACTTAAGATATGTTTAATCTTGCAAGTATGACGTAATATAATGTGTGAAAAGCTAGCGAGTGCGTTAGAAGATATTACAAGTTTCAGAAGGTAAGCAAGTGTATAAGAAGGTAGCAACTGTGTTGGAAGGTAGCAAGACTCTCAGAAACTAGAAAGTGTATAAGAAGGTAGCAACTGTGTTGGAAGGTAGCAAGAGTTTCAGAAGGTAGCAAGTGTGTGAGAAAGTAGCAATAGAAGATAGCTAGAGTTTCAGAAGTGTGTAAGAAAGTAGCAATAGTGTAAGAAAGTAGCAAGTGTGACAAAGACTTGAGTGTCATAAGCTAGCATGTACGTAGAAAAAAAAGCTATCAAGTGTCATTCAGTTTGCACACCATTAATTACAATCAAAACAAACTGTTGCTCCCGCCAGCCTACTTCATTTACATTTCACAGAATCTAGAGTTGACGAAAATGGCTACATTTGAAGTCCACATTACAACCCAGTTCCTCCAAACCTTCTCCTGATTCTCAGTAAAGTGCATGAACACAAGATCTGAACAAATAAAATAACATTAAGTTCAGGTCTTAGTTCTATCGTTCTGCAACTTAAAACAATCACCTTAAGAATGAAACATGTCGGCAGTAGCATTGTAAGATGGAGATTGTTTCCTTGCATCTGTGAGACACTTAGTTGGTATTATTAGTTTGTATAGAGACGCGCCATAGTCCAGACGTAGTATTGTAGACATCTGTTTTTTGGGTCTTATTTCAGAGATGTTTGCACCTGTCTTAACGACAAAGGCCAGGACTGGATGATCAACAGACACGCCACAGGCTGGGTATGTGGTGTCCACGCAGACTTCACAGAGCTGACCGACTGTGTCGACACTTGGTTTAACAGCCAGGACAATGAGCACCGGGAAAGAAGGTTTGTGGGTTTAATTGATTTTCTCTGGGGATTTATAAGACGTAGCATTTTCTTGGCATTCCGCCCTCCTCAATTTCTTAAATAACAATGCATTTAAAAAGCATTTTTGGTGGCAGGGCAGTAGAGCGCTAAGCTCATGATCTGCAAGATGTTTTTTTTTCTTTTGCAAAAATCCTTATGAATACTTGAATTTGATTATTGAAACTTACACTGGAAGTAGAATTCAACCAGTTTTATGGGAGGTAGTCACCAATAATATTGTCTTTGAAATATTTCTGTGCAGGCAGGCTATCCCAGTTTGAGTTGAGTTGGCCTCCTTTAGTCGTAGAACGAGTATAAATCATCTCGAACACTTTTTCATGTGACTGTGGAGCCTATTTTGGAGTGACACTCCCGTCCACAAATATCGTAGGTTAAGGGCTTTTGCTTATGTGGTAGAGCAGCCGACCATTTTTCGTATGGCACGCTTTTCTTCCAGAGCAGAGGCCCATGTTTTCTCGCTGTCCATAGCTTTCTTGGTCACTGTCTCTCTCCAACTAGTGCGTTCTAGGGCTATGTCTTCCCAATGGTCTGTATCAATGTTCACTGTTTTTAGATCCCGTTTTATTACATCCAAGTAACGTAATGGGGGGGGGGGGGGGGCGACCAATTTCTCTTGAGCCAGACTCATCTCAGTTTGTGGCACAAATAACCGAACAAAATGGTAAAATAGCTAAGGGCAGTTAATTAACTAAAAGACGACTATGACTAAAAACACATATAAATGAACACATAAATATAAATAAACACATCGACCATATAAGAGTTATGGTCTACTTTGTAGAATATCTTATTATAATTTGACTCAATCCGAAGTACTACAGAAATGTCTACAGGTTTTTGTCCTAAAATCTATTATAATTGTTACTGATTCTTGTTTTGCAGATACCATTACGTCACACTGATTCGTGACCCAGTGATACGGTTTATCAGCGAATGGCTTCACGTTAGGAGGGGAGCAACATGGAAAGAGTGCCGCCTTCACTGCGACGGCAGAGACGCCTCATTGGCAGAGGTCCCTTTTTGTTTCGATCACGGAACTTGGGCTGGAGTCTCGTTCGAGGAATTCATCAATTGCTCGTTGGTGCTATTTTATTTGATTCATTTTCTAGTTTCTATTAACATATTTCCAACATTGCTACGGGGAGGAATCTTTGACTAGGTTTCAAGATTCCATTATATTTATGCTCTTAACACACTTGAAGTCCCTTCTTAGTCACTCTGGGTTACATCTCAAAGATTCTGCAGTACATAAGGTGTTTCCTTGTACTAACTCCATTGTGCGTTTATTCCAAGGTAACTGAACCACCTTTCATACAAAGCAATATGAGAACTCTTTGGTATCCAATTATTACTTACTACAATAAAGTTGTATAAAGCATGCACACATGGATAGTTGTAAAACTTTAATTTTTTTTTCAGACTACTGATGAATAGAAATATTTTTTCTAGAAATTTATATTATTAATAAAATACTTTTAATTACCGTTTAAAACTTTGCCTAAAGCAGCTGTAGTCATTCTTTAGAATGCAGGATTTCGTAACTTGTTATTGGATATCTAGGTTAGAATGTCGCAATAAAGGGAACTAATGCCAACATTCATTCATAATTTTCTCTACTGAATTACTTCCCTTTTATAGAACATCTTCAGTTTTCTTTACAGTTTATGTGTGTATATGTATTACTGTTGTAACTGATCCTTTTCAATTTTTCATTTTGTGTGGGGATGGAAGGGATAGCTATTTATATTTCTCTCTCCCTCTCCCTCTCTCCCTCTTCCTCTCTCTCTCTCTCTCTTTCTCTCTCTCTCTAAGAACAACATCAAAGTATATTTCAATACATTAGTAATAAAGCAACATTTCTAATCTAGAAGTAACATGGCGTTCAACCGGCAGACGAGGATGTTAGCCAATCTAAGTCTCTCTGACTGCTACAGACTCAACTCAACAAAAACCCAGAAAGAACGTGATGAGATTATGTTGCAGGTGAATACTGTTATTATCGATGTTGTCTACAACGCTCTTATCAACTCGGATCAAGTTGATACTTTGAACATTTATTGTACCCAACAAAACATTAATCAATTTAAAAGAATAGCCAATTAATCAATTACTTATTGATAATTAATTATTTTGTTTTGTATCAAATAAGGGAAATAACTTGTACATTATTGATAGATATAGTTTAAGGGCGAAGTTCTTCCACTTAAGATAAGTTTGTTTTTTTTTAAATAGATTTTTTGAAAAAAATATGCTTGTTTTTTCATTAATATTATTATTTCGGTCCTAGTTTTTTTTTTCTCTGGATACATACCTGATTGTACGATCTAGTGAAAATAAATTAACGCACTCAAGATGACAATGTTTTGAACATTGTACTCTAACTTTTCCCTATGTTTCCCTAATGCCATTCCACTGTTTTTGTTGTGGTCTTGTAAGCACCATCGCAATTCATGGCCATGTTAAGGCATTTGGATATGCCCTAGATTGTTTACTTTTGAATCCAATATTGTTTAAAAACCCAGTCTTTTATTTCACCTTTTTCATTTTTTTGAAGTTAATAGAAAATATCAATAGTTTAACAACACATAATCAAATAGTAATAATAAAAATAATATAACAATATACTCCATTGTTATATCAACCGAGGGGATAATGGCAACTGACCTCACAGATGCCTTCAAGGCCCTTAACATTCCTAAGAAGATTCTCGTTGCCTGCAAGAGGGAGGTACAGCTGTAGTCCTGCCAGTGGATTACAATGAGTTTTGTTTCTCTTTAGCGAAACTCGACCCTGGCAGTTTCGTAGAACTAGTACTCGTTTATTTTTAACATAATTGTCATAATGTTAATCATAATAACAGAAAGATATCATCTCTTTTTCTTTTATTCTTTCAAGAGTGCCAAACAAAATCTGATGAAATCTTTCAAGTTCTTCTCGCCTCTGGAATACATTGAGGAAGGACAACTCCTGTTTGAGCAAACGTTCCTGGGTTTCTCCTTCACCAGGAAGATGACGTGCAAGAAGTATTCAGCAGCCACCAACTACGCTGTGCTGTCAGAGAAACACTGGGACCTGGTTGTGGAGAGGAACCTCCTGGACATCAGGCTCTACCAGTTTGCTAAAGATTTGTTTCTTCAGAGACTTGCCAGGATGAACATACCAGTGCAGCCCAGGAACCACGAGTCCAAAATTGTCCCAGCTGGCCTGAAATACTCCGTTGTTACATTGTAATCTTTTTTTAATTTTACGTTTCACACACAGGGTGCAAATGAAGTTCTCTGTGGTCGATAAGAACACAAAATGCAAATTGACTCATAGAGCTAGCCCATCTATCTCATTATGTTTGGTCTTCATAAGGCTAATCCATCTGTCTCATTAAGTTTGGTCTTCATAGAGCTCATCGAACTGTCTCATTAAGTTTGGTCTTCAAAGAGCTCATCGAACTGTCTCATTAAGTTTGGTCTTCAAAGAGCTCATCGAACTGTCTCATTAAGTTTGGTCTTCAAAGAGCTCGTCGAACTGTCTCATTAAGTTTGGTCTTCAAAGAGCTCGTCGAACTAGCTCATTAAGTTTGGTCTTCAAAGAGCTCGTCGAACTGTCTCATTAAGTTTGGTCTTCAAAGAGCTCGTCGAACTGTCTCTTTAAGTTTGGTCTTCAAAGAGCTCGTCGAACTGTCTCTTTAAGTTTGGTCTTCAAAGAGCTCGTCGAACTGTCTCATTAAGTTTGGTCTTCAAAGAGCTCTTCGAACTGTCTCTTTAAGTTTGGTCTTCAAAGAGCTCGTCGAACTGTCTCATTAAGTTTGGTCTTCAAAGAGCTCGTCGAACTGTCTCATTAAGTTCTATACAACCAGGCTTGACTTAACATTTTAACGCAAATTGACTCATAGAGCTAGCCCATCTATCTCATTATGTTTGGTCTTCATAAGGCTAATCCATCTGTCTCATTAAGTTTGGTCTTCAAAGAGCTCATCGAACTGTCTCATTAAGTTTGGTCTTCAAAGAGCTCATCGAACTGTCTCATTAAGTTTGGTCTTCAAAGAGCTCGTCGAACTGTCTCTTTAAGTTTGGTCTTCAAAGAGCTCGTCGAACTAGCTCATTAAGTTTGGTCTTCAAAGAGCTCGTCGAACTGTCTCATTAAGTTTGGTCTTCAAAGAGCTCGTCGAACTGTCTCATTAAGTTTGGTCTTCAAAGAGCTCGTCGAACTGTCTCTTTAAGTTTGGTCTTCAAAGAGCTTGTCGAACTGTCTCATTAAGTTTGGTCTTCAAAGAGCTCGTCGAACTGTCTCTTTAAGTTTGGTCTTCAAAGAGCTCGTCGAACTGTCTCTTTAAGTTTGGTCTTCAAAGAGCTCGTCGAACTGTCTCATTAAGTTTGGTCTTCAAAGAGCTCGTCGAACTGTCTCTTTAAGTTTGGTCTTCAAAGAGCTCGTCGAACTGTCTCATTAAGTTTGGTCTTCAAAGAGCTCGTGGAACTGTCTCATTAAGTTCTATACAACCAGGCTTGACTTAACATTTTAACGCATCATGCCGACCTTAGCGCATAATTCTATTGATCTATCTTCCTCTACTGAGCTCTACTGACCTTTTCTTGTATAGACCTCATTGACCTTTCCTATATCAATATTATCAACCTCAACTACCCCGGTCACTGCATTAAGGCGATGGACATATAAAGTACATTATGAATTATATATGATTATATATATATGTATATGTATTTATATACACTAAAACCGTATGATGTATTAACGAAGAATCCCATTGTCTGGTTTGTTTCGTTTTATTATTAAATTGTTAAGTTTTTCATTAGATATTTTTTTTTCGGGGTTTCAAGGACAAAGGCATTTAGTTCTGTTGTATCGTATCATGTTGAGATCGCAATAGGATTTCCTGTAACATTCTTAAGTCAAATCAGATTTTTAAGCGATATAACTCTGATGAACGAAACCAGATTTAAAATAAATGTGGTCGTCCAAGGACTTGGTTTGCATCGAGAATGTCAACGAATGACGCCATGGCCCATCTCAATAACTCACAAGCTTGAACATTTTAAATTTACTTTTATTTAGAATTCATTTTCACATCTTTGTTGCTGTTAATGTTTTATTTTCACTTTGTTTAATGTACTTTGAACATTTCTGTAGTAGGCTCTTATTTAAACTTATAGTCCACTGCGTCCTCCAGAACAAGGGGAAAGTATAGCGACTACCATCTCCAGTCTTAGTAATGTAATAAAGTTACGCTGTTTGTTTGTTTTTTACAAAGTTAATATAAACTCACTCTATCTGTTTGTTTGTCTGATGGAATCATCTAACACGTTATTTCTCCCACTTCCCATTCTCGGATCAAGTTGAGATTTTGCACTATTGTTCACTGTTGAGGACAACACAGGAAAAAAAATCAATAAAAAATTGACCTATTAATTCAATAATTTTATTTTATATAGAAAATATACTAAGTTAAGGATTGATAAGTCTCGTGTAGGGAATTAGGTCGTTCTAAAAAGAAAAATAATTGAAAAACTGAAATTAAAAATAATAAGCTAAAAAACCTTGTATTTCTGGCGCCAGCTCTGATGAGTACCTAGTATTAGTTGGGGAAAAGTAGAGGTGGTTGGTCGTTGTGCTGGCCACATGACGCCCTCGTTAACCGTACCTCACAGAAACAGATGATCTTTACATCATCTGCCGTCAAGACCGAATGGTCTGAAAGGGGAACTTTACTTGAAAAAGGATCTGCGTTTCCGCCTGTCCAGCTATTCCTTGTCCCCGCAGCTAGCAGAAGTTTTATGGTTTTTAGGCTTGTCTGTTAGGTTACAATAAATGCATTTTGTGTTGGGACCACTGGGGGGAGGGCAGTAATAGCAAAATAAAGGGTAGGGCCAAGTGAGAAATGAGAATTTTTAAAATCACAAGTGTTACAAAGGGCCTACATATTAGGCAATATTCACAATATTTTTTACCTAAAAAAACTTAATACAAATTTATTGATGCACGATATGCGCGCCTCAGTGTGGTGGAAATCAATGTCTATTCATTCATATATATTTAAAAGTAATACCATGTTGTACATGGGCGTACCCGGGCCCCCCTCCCCCCGAAATGAAATCCCCCCCCGGGGGGTCGGAGTTAAGTGACTGATATTTTGCTTTAATATTGTTTATTTAATGTGAAATTTTAATACTAAACCATCCCTTGCCATAGCACAGCCAAGGGGATTTTGAGTTTGAAACCCCTACCAAGGGGTTTTGAGTTTGAAACCCCATACCAGGCGGTTTTCAGTTTAAAACCCCCTACCAGGGGTTTTGAGTTTAAAACCCCTTTCCAGGGGTTTTGAGTTTAAAACCCCCTATCAGAGGTTTTGAGTTTGAAACCCCCTACAAGGGGGTTTTGCATTTAAATCCCCCTCTTCTATAAAACAAAATGCAAACGACAATCCCAGAATTCCAAGAGCACACCTAAGAAAGATTTTGATTTTAAACCCCCTCTCCAAAATTTACGATAAACCCCTCTTCAAAATACAAAAGCAAATTAAACACTCAAAATAGTATGAGCGTAGCCAAAGGGGTTTTGAGTTTAAACCCCTCTTTAGCTGGGTTTGAAGCTAAAAATACCTCATCAATATAAAAAAAAAGCAAATTACGCACTCAAAATGCTATGAGCATAGCCAAAGGGGTTTTTTAGTTTACACCCCCGGCCAGCGGGGTTTGAAGCTAAAAAAGAAATCTTCAAAATATAAAAAAATCAAATTTCGCAATCAAAATGCTATGAGCGTAGCCAAGCTTATTGGGTGTTTTGAGTTTAAATTTCCCTTCAGAGGTTTTGATGCTAAAAAAATACCTCTTCAATATAAAAAAAAAAAGCAAATTACACACTAAAATTCTTTGAGCGTAGCCAAGCCAATGGGGGGTTTTGAGTTTCAACCCCTCTCCTCCAGGTGGCTTTTGTAAAAGTTTAAAACCCCTCAAGATAGTTTTGAGTTTAAAATCCCCCTACAGAGCGTTTTAAGGTTGAAAGCCTCTCTCTTCAATATTATTTCTAAAGCAAATTACAGTCACCAAATTCTATGACCGTAGCTAAACGTGGTTTTGAATGTAAAAAAAACAACTCCAGATATATTTTAGTTTAAAACCCCCAACATATGATTTTGACGATAAAACTTCCCTTTTCGATATAACAGCTAAAGCAAAATAGTCACCTAATTTTAAAATCGTAATCAAGAGAAGTTACACGTCTACCAGTGGCTGGGCTCCATTAATAAAGTGCAATGAAATTAAAAAGCACTGAATGTGGCTCTAAAAAGATATCTAAGACGGATTTTATGAGTCAGTTATAGAGATAGGGTCTAAATCAAGGAAATACTATGCCGAAATGGGAGTCGAACCCTTAGTAAGACAGAGCGTCGCATGAGGTTTGCGGGACATGTTCTCCGACAAAATGAATTACACATAATAAAAGTTGCGATGACATCCTAGTACAACTTGGCGCCACACTTTCATGAAGGTCCTGAGAGCAGGTGGGAAGAGGCTTCGGACATTGCCAGATTTTTGTGGAAACAGCTTGCCAGCGAATGCGCCGAACGGCGCGGGAGGTTGTAAATCAGTAAGAATAGCACATTAGGTTTTTGAAATAAAACTTTTAAATAACAAAATAATGCACTGTAGGTACCTCAGAATATGCATTTAGTTTGCTTTCAATACCAGAAATAGTGCTTGGCGGCGGGGCTTCGCCCCGCGCTGGGGGAGCTCTCAGCGCTCCCCCAGACCCCTTGCTGGCAAGAGCGAGGGGTCTACAATTTTTTCACTTACTCCAGGAAGAACCTATTCTTGAGCACAATTAACGTATTCCAAAAGAATAAAAGGTCATAATGCAATAGAGATTAATTATGTACATACACACACACACACATCCATACAAACATATATATATATATATATATATATATATATACATAATTTTTTCGGCCCGGGGGTTTTTCTCCCCCAAACCCCCCCCCTCCACCACGAAAAAAAATCCTGGCTACGCCCATGATGTTGTATTTTGAATATATTGTAAATGTGTAAGCTAATCAAGGGAAATTAAAACAAAAGTTGATAATCGGTTTATGAAAATTTTTCAGGATTTTCAAACATTCAAATTGAAATACTTTTAATAAGTCAAAGGTTAAAATATCTTTTTAAATGTATTATTATTATCTACAAAATGAGTTCTCAAAGAAATAAAAGGAATTAAATTATTAAAAAATTCATCCCTAGATTACCCAAAGTTCTTGAGACCATTTTACGTTACTCATCGCCACGCACACCCACGAAGTGACACACTCTAAATATATGGGAAATTACGGAGACAGGTTCTAAACAGTAAATGGAGAGTTTTAAAAGTAAAAAAAAAAAAAAAAAATTCATAAAAAATATGTTGTCCTTTACTTCGTGGATTTCTCTGGCTGGGCTCTTGGAACGTCTCCGCCGAGTGATGACTGTACAGTCCAAAGTACCCGATCTTTTAGTGTCTCCGAAGTGCGAATCTATTAGCAGCCAGTTCCAGATTGTGGAAGGGCTTGTTTTGAACCGTACTACAGGTATTAACCTGTTTCTGATGATATTGAAACACATCTACAAAGTTTCGTGGTACACATTCGATCCGTGCTATCCAAAATTTGGTTCAAAGTTTGAAACAAAAAAAAAACAACACTTGAATACGCTAAAATAAAATAATCGACAATTAACTCTTTCTTCACTAAGATGAAGGCCCTCACTTCAGTGCTATGTTTGCACTGTGGGAAACAAACGACTCAAGCAGAGCTCAAGATCAAATGAACCGCCTGGGTCTCGAGACTATTAAGTTACTATTTAATTAGCCTACTTTTTTAATGACTTAAAAGAATTCTCCCTTTAAAAAGCTTTTGTGAAAAAATCTGAATTAAATGAATTTCAAAACTTACAATTTTAAAGCGTACGTATTATTAGAAGTATCAGTGTAGTGTGTCTTCACGAGCATTGTTCGAATTAATAGCCATTTAAGACTACAGTTAAATAGTCATACATGCGTTTTCGATTTATGTATAAGAATTTTTCAAAATAAATGTTGTTTATCTATATCACAAACCTGCCAGTTACAGAGACTTTTTAAAAATTCTATAATGGAAATGCTCTCAAACAAAAATGCTACATTTGTTTTAACTTCTTAAACCAGATCTCCCCACAAATAACTGCAAATAAAATCATAACAATATAAATAGTTTAGACTACTTTTATGATACATTTGAAACTCTGGACTAAAGAATTAGGCCTCTACTTTTGTGATAAGTTTCATTCATCTCCGAAACTAACTGCTAATAGAGTGACAAGGTGTGATATCTAAAGTGACAAGATGTGATATCTAGATCTAGGAGGAAAGACATAGATTGATTTCTACAGTGTTTGATTCATTCTCGGAAACAATGTTTTTATACTTAACATTACTGTTATGTTGTTTGGAGTTCTCACTGGCCAGAAGATGTAACAGGTTCTCATGCACAACTAAGTTTAAAGACATCGCAATAATTGAGCCAGTGGGTTGCAATGAGGCCACAATGTGGTTCACCAGCTGCAAGTCCAAGCTGTCTTGTGCGAGGCTCTGTGAGGACAATGAGTCGTGCGCAGCTTTCTTCTACTCCAGAGAATCCCAGACTTGTTTTATCTGCCCACGTGATGTGATAAGAAATCTTAATTTCTACTCTGACAAAGTTTACTCTTGGCCTTTTCAAATTGACCGCAGAAGTTTCTTGCACACCGAGGACAATGATACACTCACGTTTCGTTTGCGGTCGGTTCAGGTTGAAATTAATCTTGGTTCTTTGGTAGGTAATTATAATTTGAATAATTATACACATTTTTGTTTTATTTACTGAAACTAGAAACCAAAAAGAAGGACCTCTTTGTTATGAAGTGTATGTGTGTGTTTCTATGGTGACGGAGGGAAGAGGTTAGCTATTCAGTATGAATGATGCAAGATCAGTGGCATTGTCCTCAGCGCTATTAGGTAGGACAAACGACTTCAGATTGCCAGAATGAAAGAACGTGTTTTTGAAGTGAGATTTAGTTCAAAATACCACTTTCATATTATTACTTAAGTCTACTACATTTATTTCTTGTATCATTATTATTTTTATTTTTTCCCACTTTATTTTCCAAAAGATATATTGCAAAAAAAACAACAACGAATTTTATGGTATCACAACAACAAATGTAAAAACTTTGTTCAGAAATTGTTCATAGTTCTTGCTTTCATTTTCTTGTCCTTTTTCCTGCCCTAGACGCATGAGAGTCCGCATACAACCCACGTGGGCTTACATCTCACACGAAATGCATGATCTCCGAAGATTTGAAGGTCAATGTCTTTATTTTCTAGTAAAGTCCAACAGTTCTGGGACACATACACACACAGAAGTTTTTATGAATGGTGTGTTGTCGGTACTCAGTCATTCTGAAACTGTGGGGGAGGCTTGTGAATACAGGCTCTGTTATCTTGTGGTCGCAGACATAGGAGCATTAGCGCGTGGTCAAAAAAAATATCAGTTTTTCATGTTCATTATAAGGTCGAAGATCCAAAATTATTCCTAGTTAATGATGTTGTTGGATCGTACAACACCCAAAGCTGGGATAATCTACAATGTTCAGGCCATCACGATGCGGAACTTCACAATTGGACAGACCGGTAAGATTTCCAGATGTTAACTTATCGTCAACCCAGGACTGAGGCCAAACAGCATTACAGTGAGCTCATAAGGAGTTTAGAGGACTATATATAATCTAAGATGGATTATTCTTTACTAATTGTCTGGTCTGGCGATACTTTTTTCGTTGATCTCAAATTGAATTTATTTACAAGGCGATAAAAGTTCTATTGAGTTGTGTTCACAAAAGAAATTTATTCAAGTTATTTCAAGTTTTAAGAGTTTAAACATAACACGCCTTCAGCGGTTGAGTTGTCTACCAGCAGTCTAGTTGTCTACCAGCAGTTGAGTTGTCTACCAGCAGTTTGGTGCTACAAGTCGACGTCGGTCTACAACACCACTGCTACATGTAGCACTGTTTGTTATTTGTTTTACAAGCAGGAAATATTTCACCAATTGTTCTACTATTTATGTCGAAAAGGTTTTAACAGCAGACCTATATATATTATATCTAGACTGGACTGTCACTGGACATGGAGATCTTCTAACACTACAAAAAAAAAAAAAAAAAAAATACATTGTGTAGAAAAGTTGGTCGTGGATTAAAGAATTGCAACTAACTTCGCTGGCAAAGTGACATCCTACTATCCAAAAGATGGACTGTAATTAAGACGAACTATTCTACTCAAGATGCGACTCTATTTACTTCCTTTGAATTGTTCCTACGACAGCAACTAGGTGCTATCCTCTTCCCCGGAGTTTTGTTGACTTAAAACAATTAATTTCTAGACTATAAAGATTCAAGCTTTGTCGAGGGATTTCATTGATTCGTTACGATTGAACTTAAAATCGATCATCTTGTAGTGGGTCTGTGAGTGTCTGTAAGTATCTGTGAGTGTTCGCATCTCTGCCTCATAACTAAAGGAGAATAATGAATGCGAGAATAAAAATAAAAGGACAAAGATTCTCAACACGGAAGAAAAATACGTTGACTTAGTACCAACTTTAGTACCAACATAGTACCAGCTTAGTACCAACATAGTACCAGCTTAGTACCAACATAGTACCAGCTTAGTACCAACTTACTACCAACATAGTACCAGCTTAGTACCAACATAGTACCAACTTAGTACTAGCTTAGTACCAACATAGTACCAGCTTAGTACCAACATAGTACCAGCTTAGTACCAACATAGTACCAACATAGTACCAGCTTAGTACCAACATAGTACCAGCTTAGTACCAACATAGTACCAACTTAGTACCAGCTTAGTACCAACATAGTACCAGCTTAGTACCAACTTAGTAACCAGCTTACTACCAGCTTAGTACAAACTTAGTACTAGCTTAGTACCAACATAGTACCAACTTAGAACCAATTATTCGTCTTCGAAGCCTGAACACAAATCTATAAATAACTTTTTGTGTGTGTATATCTGGTGTACAAACTACGAAAGTAAATGATAGGTGATATAACAACAACGATACATCCATTTTTTTTGTGCCTTTTCAGTATTGTAGAGTCCATATTCTAAGCTCTGTCGCTTGAAGCGCAAAGAAATTTCAAGTACAAGTTTTTTCCCTTGTTCGATATCACGCAAAATAATTAATTACCAATAGTTAATTAAGTAAACTTTCCCTTTCAGACCTTGCGATCTATGGGTCAGATGATGACTGATGTTAATTTCATCTGTTTCTATGGCCAACGGTTAACGAGCAGGGTGTCATGTGGCCAGCACAACGACTAACCGCCCTTACTTTTTCCAACTAAAGTCAGGTAACCATTTGTTTTGGATGAACTCAGGAGCGCCCTAAAAAATCACGAAATTCAAAATCCCAGTCTTCACAGAGATTCGAACCCAGGACCCCAGATTCGGAAGCGAAGCGCTTAACCACCTTGTCATCGCACGCCATAATAGTTAATTAACGAATAAATTAGTTCTTTTAAGGTTGATTCTTGTTTTGTCATGTACAAGAAATAAGTGTGCAAATTTTAAAATTTATCCGAGATTGGGTGTGGAGAAATAATGTGTCCATATTTTGTTGTTACAAGACAGAGTTGATACAAGCCTTGTAAAAAGTAACTGTCACCAGTTTACTCTAGTTACAACAAAAATTAAAATTATGTTAAAATAGTTTAAAATATTTCTTTGTTTCTAAAAGGTGTTTTTTGTTTAAATAACATTTCAGATCCATGTGTCCGGCTTTTTGTTGGAGGACCCAGTGTTGATCATTGAACTCTGCCTGGAAGACAATTGCACCAACAAGCCTTTTGTCTTTAGCGTTCATGGCCCTCCATATGAAAATCCAAGGTTACGATTGAACTATCGTCTGAATAACTCGCCAGAACATTATGTCTACTTTGACCTCAATGACAATCAATTTGTGGGCAACTCCGACACTAGCGTGGACATCCTCGTGACGGAAGACGGTTATCAAGTCTTCATTGACCAATTGTTTGTGTGTTCATTCAACCACGTCCTTCCATGCGACGGCAGTCGGTACCTCTATATACGTGGCATTCTGGAAGTCTATCACTTGAGGTTGTAAAAACAAAATGTTTGTAAGACACTAATACATCTCACACTACTTATAATAATGCTAGTTGGAAGCTAGAGAATAAATTCATAAGTAAAAGTAATTAGTTAACTTGGGAGAAAACCAGATTAGTTAGTTTTACTGCGAAGCGTGTGGCGGTGTTGTGTAATGTTAGGTCCAGGTTTTGAGACAAGAATATATGTAACTAACTCTTGGTTTACTTTACTGTCCTAGGACTATTGTTTTTTTTTAAATAATGTTACTTACATAAATATGACCACCACACACCACCCCACTCAACAACAATTTTAAAAAAAGTAATTAAAACTTTGTCTATGAGTTATTCTAAATGCTAACATATATATTGTTTACATGTCTTGTTAATTTCAATGTCAGATGACGATTAGAATCAGAGCACTGTCAGGTCTTAGTCGAATGTAATTATTGATTATTAACAATGTGTCTAGGTATTAAAGTAATTGATTTACAAATGTGTGTTTTATATTATAATTATGTTAAAACTTGTAACAATTTAAGGTCCACGTTCAGCCGACAGTCACACCATATACACCCAGTTGTGCATAAACTAATAAACGAGGTGTATGATGATTTAAATTAAAAATATGAATTTAATCTAATGATATTTCTACAATGAAAAATGATATATGATCAACAATAATGATAAAGAAATATGAGTACATATAGCATGGTATGCAAAATCAATACTTATAGTAAGATTCTAGTAAATACTTAAGTATTTAAAAATCAACAAGAATAATTCAAACTTGAAACATCAGACAGAAAACCTGAGATGAAAACCTCAGTCCTATAACCTAAAACTGAGACTTGCGATTTTACCACTGAAATCTGAGACCGAGACTTGACACTGAGACCGAGACTTGACACTGAGACTGAAACTTGACACTGAGACTGAAACTTGACACTGAGACTGAAACTTGACACTGAGACCGAGACTTGACACTGAGACTGAAACTTGACACTGAGACTGAAACTTGACACTGAGACTGAAACTTAACACTGAGACTAAAACTTGACACTGAGACTGAAACTTAACACTGAGACCGAGACTTGACACTGAGACTGAAACTTAACACTGAGACTGAAACTTGACACTGAGACTGAAACTTGACACTGACACTGAAACTTGACACTGACACTGAAATTTGACACTGACACTGAAACTTGACACTGAGACCGAGACTTGACACTGAGACTGAGGCCCTATAGAAAGATACAGAACAGATTCTTCTAATCTTCTAGTCTAATTACAAAATACGAATACGATGGAGTCCAAATGAAACTTAACTATACTATATGAAATATAGCTCACCCTAAACAGGGGTCAAGATAATCCTTTTAGAGTATCTACCAAGGACAACGATAAGGCTATCCAATATCAGATCGAAGGAGAAATTCAAGAGCTGACCAAAATGTAGCTTGTTTCAGTCTAGCAACATGGCTTGAAATACACCAGACGAGCTAAAACAATATACGTCATAAAAATTTATGACGAAGCGACAAGGGGAGATCACCTACTGTACACAAACAAAACCCATGAAAATGACGTCATCAAATTAGACGTAAACGGTGCTATTAAATAGAGAGCATTTTTTACTAAGCAACTAATTCAATACGTGCGACAAGCACCATATAATTAGGTCATGCACACTATTGTGACGATTACTGTATTTAGTGCCTAATTTGTGACGTATGTATATTTATGATTGTGTTTACAATACAATGCGTATTTTTTTCTTTGTATTTATATAATGGCACAAAGAGAAGTCACTGGCCGGTGAAATCGAAAACAACTGAAATGCACTTAAGAAACTTGTAGACTTTTTTTTTCTTTCTTGTAATGAATTCCTTGAAAACATTAACTCAGTACTTCACAATCCAGCATTACTTGACAGTTGACAGATACTCTTACAAAACCACTGACATAAGAAACGTAACAACACTTCAATCTACTGTTACAACTGGTCACGTGAGCTGCTTTTCTATCTTCTTAACTTCAACTTGACTTTAACTAATAATTCACTTCTAAGATGTAAAGTACTCAAACACTTACTACGACGTATCAACCCGCAACAGCTCTAGGAACACGACAGCTCAAGGACCCTGACTAACTCAGTTCCCCCAAGTTAGACCTATTGAAATCGTCTTTTCTAGAATCCTAAACAATTCTGTTCTGAATATTTCTATTAGCTATGAAGCTGATGTTTTGATATCTTTTTTTTTTTTGAAGTAACATCTGTATTATATAAGAAGAAGATAAGATGTTCTTTACTTTTTTGGCCTCTTTCTCTCATTGGTTCATTATAATGAACACGTGATTACTCCTGCGACTTTGACCTGACGTGCTTTATTGACATGCACGACTGGATAACAATATGGGTGCGCGTTGGGCGTAATTATCTTTGGATTTGAAGGGACGTCTGCAGTTTATAAGATAAGATAAGACGTCTACAGCATAGTTACCACTAAAAAAACATATCAGTATAAAGTGGTGAGTTATATTGATAGGAATCTACCAAAGAAAATGTTTAATTCAAATATTAGGACAGTGAGACTGTGAAGTGAGACAGCAAAGTGAGACAGGTAGTGAGACAGTGAAGTGAGACAGGAAGTGAGACAGTGAAGTGAGAGAGGTAGTGAGACAGTGAAGTGAGAGAGGTTGTGAGACAGGTTGTAAGACAGTGAAGTGAGACAGTGAAGTGAGACAGTGAAGTGAGACAGTGAAGTGAGACAGTGAAGTGAGATAGTGAAGTGAGCAGGTAGTGAGACAGTGAAGTGAGACAGTGAAGTGAGACAGTGAATTGAGACAGTGAAGTGAGACAGTGCAGTGAAACAGTGAAGTGAAACAGTGAAGTGAGACAGTGATGCGAGACAGGTAGTGAGACAGTGAAGTGAGACAGGTACTGAGATAGTGAAGTGAAACAGTGAAGTGAAACAGTGAAGTGAGACAGGTAGTGAGACAGTGAAGTGAGAGAGGTAGTGAGACAGTGAAGTGAGACAGGTAGTGAGACAGGTTGTGAGACAGTGAAGTGAGACAGATAGCCAGACAGGTAGTGAAACAGTGAAGTGAGACAGTGAAGTGAGCAGGTAGTGAGACAGTGAAGTGAGACAGTGAAGTGAGACAGTGCAGTGAAACAGTGAAGTGAAACAGTGAAGTGAGACAGTGAAGTGAGACAGTGAAGTGAGACAGTGAAGTGAGATAAATAACATTATTGTGTTGTTTTTTAATTATTCGCGATATTGTAACATCTGTTAACATCATACACGTTGAGTAGGCTTTGTCTCATTGACTGGCGTGAAAGACTAACTCTCACCAACCTCACACAGATAACGTATAGGTATTACACCAGCATCGGGGCTGTAGCAGTATCCATCCACATATTTGAAATGTAAATCTCGATCCATGCAAGCGCAATTTTGATCGGCACCAGCGTTTGGCTCCCCTGGGCTCCAGGGTAGAAACTTCGTATCCCTCCGACTGTGCATATTGACCCAGAGACCTTCGTGTCCGGAGTCTGTAATGCCGACGTAAACATACTTAAAGCTGTCAAAGTTCTGGAGAAATTCTACAACAAAGCGGAACTCTTTAGTATCGTCAATCTCAGCCAAATAACCGCCATGATATGCACAATATGCCTGCGCGACGTCGACTTCAACGGTAAATTGTCGCTTTGAGAAGTAATATCTGTGACCGTTATAAACAGGAGATGCATGAAATAGTAACTGCGTAAATAGTTCTTTTTCATCTTGCAGCTTGGAGACTGTCTTTTTAATAACGTTGGTCTTGTTTGTGAATTTTTGTGTGAGGTTTTGATAAAATTCGCTCATCTTCAGCATTTCCTGTTTTATTAGCGCGAGTTCCTCCACAATCATCTTGACAGTAGGGGCATCCACTCCTACAGTGACATAGGCAGTCCAAGTACGTTGTTGGAAGGGTTTCGTTAACCACTGGGCCTCACATTTGTACTTGGTGGCGTCAGCGACAGTCGGGTTGGGCAAAGTGAAAGTAATGTAGGGCTGCTCCGTAATGACGGGAGAACCCTTTGGAGCTTGGCTGCTTTCGATACTCTGATTGAATGCGTCGTGCTTTAGTGACGATAGTTCTTGAGACGCATTTGGACTGCCAGGGTCCTCACGAGACAAAACTAAAGAATGCAGGATTTTGAAGCTTGGACGTTTGTTTGGAGAGAGAAAACATTTAAGGGCTAGAGTTCTTGTTCTACCGGGCGACAATCTCTTCGGTTCACTCTGAAGGACAAGAGCTGAGGAGTTTGAAAAAAGAAAAAACACACATTACTGATAACTCGTGGAAAATGCAATTTTATATACATTTAGTCGAACTAAATTGAAACATAAAAAATGTATTTTAAAAAATGCATGCATACAGATTGTATTTTAAAGTGAACTAAACATGGTCTTTCAATTTTCAAAAAGAAAATTTAACAACATTAACATATATTTAGTATTCAGAAATATTGAGTTTATTTCTTTCTAATATTCTTACATCAAAATCACTCTGTCTGGCCAAAAGTTTATATGCGTATTTTGTCAGGACACCCAATCTTGGATCAAGCTGAACTTATTTCGCACAATTATTTCTTTTACCTGACAACACAAGAATCAATTAGAAAAAAACAACAACAATTAGTTTATTAACTATTGGTAATAAATTACTTTGTTTGGTATCTCAAACAAGGGGAGAAATAGTATTTGACTGAAGAGTTGGTATAAGCTCAATTAGTCCCCTTTAATACTAGGCTGTCGTCTCAGGCTCAGTGAACACAAACATGAAATAGAAACAAGAGATAACTATTCAAACTTCCACGTTTATAGACCCTTCGCTAGCAGAGTGGTTACCGCGTTTGCCTGAGAAGGCTTGAGCCATGAGTTTGAATTCAGGTCGTTCCCTTTTCTTTTTAAATTTAATTTTATAAATGCTGTTTTTTTATTGTTTGTCTAGATCTATTACAAATTGAATTACATGACTGATCCAAACTAATTCATAGAAGTACTCTTAATATAAGCTTTGTATTTTTTTTTAAATGTTATTCTTTTACTAGCGTCTGCGTCTTGAAAGAAAGTTGTGAAGAGCATGCATTGCTTTGACTGCAATGTCAAACAAGAAACTAACAGAAATAGCTGCATGTTATCTTTTAATTTTTTTTATTTTAAACAAAACGAATATCACTCTCATTTTATCTCTCTTTCTTTTTATCTGCCCCTTTTTTCTTTGATCTCTCTCAACCTCTCTGTCTTTCTCTCTGTCTGTCTCTCTGTCTGTCTGTCTCTCACTCTCAAAGTTTTACCAGCTGTCGTTGTTATTGTTATTATTTTTATAACATTGTTAATATTTTTTTTAAGTATTCCATAAACTGATTGTCATGCGTCTGATCTTGTGGATGTGATTAAAATGATCGTCTAACAAATGGAAGGCCTACGGAACATGTCCTTTCCTTTGTTAAATATTGCCCTGCACCGTTACATTAATAGTAAATAACACTAAAACTGCATATTAAATCTTCTCATTACTATTTATAATTATTTTCATGCAAATTGCGTTATTTCTTTTTTTTTTCAACAAAAATTCAGTTAATTATTAGTAACTTTTACCATAGAGCACATATTAATACGTAATAAATAAATATATAAATTACAGTTGCATCATATTGGTATGTATTATTTTATTATTAATTCTAAAAACATTATGTAGTTTTAAAAATCGTGAATATTAAGGTTGAGGGGCCTGATATTTAAGACAAATGGTAAGTTTGCAAATTTAATTTTAAAAACAAAACTATTCGCTCAATAAGAAAATGTAGCCGTTGTGCCAGAACTTTGCAATCTGTAAAATATCATAAAATTATATTTTCAATGTCTTTAATAGTTTTTGAAATCTAAATGAGACAGACGGAAGGACGGACGGACAGACCAGATGAAACTTATAGCGGCTTTTCTTCTGTCGATGGTCGCTAATAAAGACGAATCTTAAGTCTAGACTGACAAAGGACACATCAGTAAATAAACAGAGACAAACATTTCCAAACGTACCATTGTGTACTGTCCTTATGATGACGCAAAAGAAACCAAGTAAGAAGGCCTTCATTCCCTTTTAATACAGAAGTAAAGGACTGCTATGGTTTAGACTGAATTATGAATCCTAAATAACGCAGCAAATGTAATAAACTTGTTTTCAAATAAATACAACTTCCTCCTGGTTTTGGTCAAGTTTATTCAACACACTACTTCTGATTACATCGCAATTACATTTCAAGTGGCGTTTTAAATTGTGTGAACCTCAGCAAACAAAATATTGCCAAGCACATTTAAAAAAAATAATTGTATTATATTTGTTAAAAGTACTATATCAGTGTTCGTAGCAGGGGACGGGTGTTTCGAGTTTAGCACCCCCCTCCCGCCCTCAAAGATAAAATACTTCATACATTGCCATATATGTATGTATGTATGTATGTATGTGTGTGTGTGTGTTTGTGTGTGTGTGTAGGCCCCGAGGCAACATTTTTTTTGTGTGGAGGCCTGTACAAATCTTGAATAAAGATCCACCTCTGAATGAAAAGACTGACAACTAAAAGCAAGCTATATTTTAGAAGAAAGAATTAAAGCTTTGTTTTTGTAAATTTTATCTCACTTTTCTTTTAAAAATATTAATATGAATATTTTACTTTTAAAAAGTGTATATATTTTTTTATTAGTGTAGAGGTAAGACCCTTGGTAGACGCACTGTCATAAATCCTGAGCTGTATTTACTTATTCCGAGCATGCTACAAGAGTACACTTCACATTTCTGAAAGCATGCTACAAGAGTACACTTCACATTTCTGAAAGCATGCTACAAGAGTACACTTCACATTTCTGAAAGCATGCTACAAGAGTACACTTCACATTTCTGAAAGCATGCTACAAGAGTACACTTCACATTTCTGAAAGCATGCTACAAGAGTACACTTCACATTTCTGAAAGCATGCTACAAGAGTACACTTCACATTTCTGAAAGCATGCTACAAGAGTACACTTCACATTTCTGAAAGCATGCTACAAGAGTACACTTCACATTTCTGAAAGCCGTAAAAAAAAAAAAAAAACCGGAAAAAAAATGGCCAGGTCCATGAGTTTATTAATGGCGTTTTATGTGTCATTGTGAGAGAGAGAGAGAGAGGGAGTAGTTTTAAAACATTCACTACTCAGTATTCAAACATTCACCACTCAGTATTCAAACATTCACCACTCAGTATTCAAACATACGCCAGTTTTAAATTTATGTAGAAACCGGTGACTTAAGTCTTAGATAAACACGAAGAAGTGTTTTTAATTCAAAACAATGTAATCATTAATATTGCAAGACCTTTCTAGTCCATTCTACTGAGCTAATAATAACAAATAGAGTATGAGTGTGTAACTGACCATGTTCTCAAAAGACATTAGTACTTAGTAAGTTACTTTATCTGAATTGGAGTTGGCACGCTCTGTTGATCGTTTATTGGCAATTGAAGAGTGATCGAATAACCTTGTCACAAAGTCTGATCAGTTTCATTATCTATTAATGCACATGACATTAGGCACAGAGAATTAGATATAGGTTTATGGCTTAAATTGACACTCAAGGTACAAGCTCAATAGTTCAGTATATATACGTCAGTGTCTAGCTTCTTACTGCTTCGGAAAGCTCTTATTAAATAGGTGTTGTTGTTGTTGTTTCTCAAACACACATACACAAATAACACAACATAAATATAAAGAAGCATCGTTTTTTATTTCGTTTAAAAGACAAACTGTTTTTGTTTTATATATAGGAATAAGAGCTCATACCAAGAAAATTACATAATTGTGCCTCTTTATAAGGCAAGTGCATATTAAATTAATTTTACACTCCCAGGGATAGTGTGTAGTGTATAGTGGCATAAAGATTAGTTACAGTTAAGAGAATCTCACATCTGTTTGAAAGGAAGACAACATAAAATACAAGCAGACTTAAACACATTGCATATTAGGTGCCGGGCGTAGCTAGTCCAATCATACAAGACTAAAGTAGAGACAAAGATCTCAAGATGTTGACTGTTCTAATGACCCTCTGCTTGGAGGTGCTTTCTGAGGCTTTACCACACAACAATCTGACGTGTTCAACCTTATTTCGGGACCAGCTGAATTTACAGCCTCTGGGATGTGAGGAGAACACAATGTGGACAAATCTTGGAGGGTCCAAGTTAGCGTGCGCTTCCTCTTGTCTGTCCAATGAGGCTTGCGTGGTTTTTACATATGCCAGTGAGACTGCGGCATGTTCATTGTGTGGCGGTGATTTTATACAAAACATCACCTTCAACTCGGAAAAGGTTTTCACGTGGCCACTTCAAACTGTTAAAACAAATTTACCAGTTGCCAGCTATATGTTTTTCCCTGTTCCAAATGGAATTTTTTCCGGCTTTGTGGTGAGACACATTTAAAACTCTCTTTTTTTTTCCTAAGACATACTCTTAAACGAGCAATTCTTGTATGTATGTAGTCCCAGGTGACCGAGCCTCGCTCACTTTAATCATTTGTGGAGGAAACATGTTGACTTATTTCTGATCGGATCAAGACTTCCAATTCCAAAAGTTGCTTTCGTGTTCTTTTAGTTCTAAATGTCAATGGACATGGCCATTAGAAAAGGAAATCTAAGTCCCCATACAGAACACGCGCAGGACGTAATCATCTTCTTTTTTTTTTTGAAGTAACGTCTGTATTTCATAAGATAAGATACAGTCAAGAAAACCGCATGTCACGTCGAGTCGTTTACATTACTTAAAGGTATTAGGCTATTATTGGCTTGGAAGAAAGTCTTTGCAGTGTATTGTCTCAAATGGTTACGTTCAGACATTAATATTGCAGGTCATTAAGTCTTTAGTACGAAACATTAAGTGACGCAAAATCTCTACGTTATAGGGTTAAATATGAACTTTGTAAAAAAAATAAAATGGCAACTTTTTACCAAAGAGACATAAAAACATTACGTTGTTATTCCAAGGAAACATTTCCGTGGGGCATCACTGTTACGCCGACAACCTTTCAGCTTCCGTGGGGCATCACTGTTACGCCATCATTCAACTTCCGTGGGGCATCACTGTTACGCCGACCATCATTCAACTTCCGTGGGGCATCACTGTTACGCCGACCATCATTCAACTTCCGTGGGGCATCACTGTTACGCCGACCATCATTCAACTTCCGTGGGGCATCACTGTTACGCCATCATTCAACTTCCGTGGGGCATCACTGTTACGCCGACTATCATTCAACTTCCGTGGGGCATCACTGTTACGCCGACCATCATTCAACTTCCGTGGGGCATCACTGTTACGCCGACCATCATTCAACTTCCGTGAGGCATCACTGTTACGCCATCATTCAACTTCCGTGGGGCATCACTGTTACGCCGACCATCATTCAGCTGACAAAAAAAGATTGCCTTTGACTGTGTTCGTCCCCCATACGGGATACGTGCCCTGCCCAGCCTGAATGTCGGACTCAAAGAAGCTCATACCGGCGTTTTACCGAGGTTTATAATTAAACCAAAAGAGGCGGCTAGATATCATGTTCAGTGTTTGCAAGTAAGGCGTAGAGAAGCTGTGTTATGACCATTTCCTTTGTTTTTTCTTACGGGACAGTAGACTTCGAAGCTTGAACATATTATAATAATTCACTAGTAAAATAACAACAAAGTAAAGCTACTTACACCTCTCTATTCAATTAAAGTAAACAATTTATAAAGCACTTAAAACACAATAACTAATCATACATCAACAAATTTAATTTCATTACTTCTCTTCCATAGTTCCATAATAAATCAATGTTTAATTCGGCCAATTTTTGATTCATTAAAACTTGTTCTTGTTTGCAAAGAAATGTTCTAGTGTACTGCTCGGTCACCTGGTACTAATAAAGAACGAGATTTGTTAAATTTATTTATTGTCTAGTACTTCAGGATTTGTCTGCGCTACTTAATGGCCGATCGGATGTTTTGATATCTTTGATATCTATATCTTTAGGGCATGTAGTGGGTAGACCTGTGAACCTCATGTGGTCATCAATTAAAATTTATTTTGCTGAGTTATTTGTATTTATATAAAACGTTTTTCGAGTGCTCTGCCGCTGCCAGGATCGAGACCTATTAAAAGGGAAACAAGATTCATCGTAGTCCCCTTAGCTGTGTCCACTGAGTAATTGTCTGATGATGTGTCAGGTCTGCAGCTGTACCGCCTTCTCTAACAGGCAATAAGAATCTTCCAAGGAAAGTTCAGGGTCTCAGAGATGTCTGCCAGTTGTCACCTCCCGTTCCGCTGATTGGGAATATTGTAATTTTGGTTCATTACTACAGACGTTTAGTTTCTAAGTAAATTTTTTAGCGGCCGCCGAAAGATGAAAAGCTGCTGTTAGATTTCTGTGTCCGTCTGTCCTTACTTCCGTATAATTTTTTTTTTATCTTAGCGTTTGCAAAGTTCTGATGTAATGGCCACACGCGGAGCGGCGCCACACGTGGAGTACTGATAAAATGTCTCTAATATTAAAAAGTTTTTCCAGTAACCATGGACATTATAACGAATGTTTGATAATTAAATCACTGAATTACGTGAGGTCACTTACATACATTATACATACATCAACTTTCATACAGTTATCGTGTATGGCCGAGACCATTCGTCGTAGAAGACCTGTACACTGACTTACAACGTCACAACCTGTGGGCAGTTTAGCCCAATAGCTCGTTGCCACGTTGTACAGACCTGGTCTAAACTGCTCACAAGTTTTGACGTCGCAGGTCAGTGTTCAGGCCTCTTATAAAGATTGTTCTCGGGATGGCGGGGGTTAGCGAGATGAATTCAAAAATTATTATTTTTTTGTTGTCGTTTTTTTTTTTTTTTTGCAGTCTTTCTTGCGTCAGAATAGTAAAATTTGTCCCGAATGACGTACGATTGTTTTATTGACGTCTTTTAAAGTGACGTCACTTAATTGAAAGAAGAATTGGAAAAAAATTAGTAGCCCACATTGACTTTGCAATATGCTGTCAATCAGTAAGAGAGTTTATTTTATAATTGGCTTCTTTAAACAATCTACACATACTGTGTTTAAGTGTCCTTTTTTTTTCTTTGAGAATGATTATTGTAGAGTATTTTATGAAAATGAAGCCATGGTTTATTGGAAAGACAATGGGGATCGAATCACTTTGCAACAAACTAAATATCTGTCTTATGACTTATTGATTCCTCATGTGATTGTTGTTCTGACATGCTGATTTATGAGAAGTGAAACAGTACGCACATTTCAATTTGAATAGGGCGTGCTTGTACATAATGGAACAGCCGTTGAATGTTCACAGTAAGTGTGCCGATAGATCTTTAAGTACTCTGCCATTCTTAGCCAGCGTGTTGTTTGTAAAATGTTTGACATGTTTCGTGTGTTCCTTCAGAGTTGAAGATAATCTACTTCCAAGGTCAAACATCCTGCAGAATGAAAGGGGAGGGAAGCGGGGAGTGTATGAACCCGGGACCATCGAGACTATCGAAAGACAGTGTAGCGCGCATACCGCATGACCAGGCAGCCGTCCACATGACCAGGCAGACATCCACATGACCAGGCAGACATCCACATGACCAGGCAGCGTCCACATGACCAGGCAGACATCCACATGACCAGGCAGACATCCACATGACCAGTCAGCCGTTCACATGACCAGGCAGACATCCACATGACCAGTCAGCCGTTCACATGACCAGGCAGACATCCACATGACCAGGCAGCCGTCCACATGACCAGGCAGACATCCACATGACCAGGCAGACTTCCACATGACCAGGCAGACATCCACATGACCAGTCAGCCGTTCACATGACCAGGCAGACATCCACATGACCAGTCAGCCGTTCACATGACCAGTCAGCCGTCCACATGACCAGGCAGACATCCACATGACCAGTCAGCCGTCCACATGACCAGGCAGACATCCACATGACCAGGCAGACTTCCACATGACCAGGCAGACATCCACATGACCAGGGAGCCTATGTGTTGCTGCTGATGTAAAGACGTGTCTAAATCTACAAACTGAATCTTTTTAATGTAACGTCTCTATTAAATAGCCTAGCTAGAAATGCTACACTCGTGTCGAGGGCCACATGACCGAAAATGTCCGAAAACGAATTGATATTGATCTGAAACAATTTTAATAGAAATTTTTCGATCTATTTGATGGGATATTGGAAGTTTATCTTTTTTTTTTTTTTACGCTATTGAAATTGGTTTCATTTCTCTACTTTAAAATATGAGCAAGATTCTGTTCTTGTCTCTTTTTTATAAATATTCCCAACGATCTTCCAATCGTAGTCTAACAATCTCTTATTCGCGGCTCAAACCAAGAATGTCGAACAGTTTACAAGACAAATAAGTTGGCTTATTACAAAGTTCCTCTGAAAAGTAAAGATCCCTTCTCTTTTTGTCTTAGGTTCTAAATTTAGAGTCCATTTACAGTTTCTTCGGCTCTCCCATTTAGTGAGTCTACAAATGGTAAAGGTCATGATACCAATTCATCAGAGAAAAGTCAGGTCCCTTACATAGGTAAAGATAAATTTATTTATTTATTTCGGCGGGCCGAAGGAAAACAAGTCGCGGTCCGGATCTGGCCCGCGGGCCGTATTTTGGGCATCACTGTGCTACACATTAAAATGTCTTCTTTTTTTTTTACCGAGCCCATTCAACTGGTACATAAGCCCTTGGTAAGATAAGAAGGGCGTACCGCTTCCACTAGACATTAGTCCCGCAGTGATGTCATCTGAGTAGTACTTGACATGAACTAAAAGGTGATCATCAACTGGCCGTGTGACAATGCCTGCCCCACTCTCATTTCTTAGTCATGAACACAGAATTAGGGAAAAAGTATTTGGCTTAAGTTTTCACACATTTTAGTTATTCAATTATTGACGCATGCTTATACCACGTGACTCTCTAGTTGTCTGATTCTGTTTGGAAAGTTTTATTTCATACCGTCATGAGAGGGAGGTTTTTTTTTTCTCTTTTTGAAAGTGAGACACATAAAGTAATCAGCCTAAATTCAATATTTTTTTCTATCGTTTAAGTGGCAAGGGGTCTTTTTTTATGGAAAGAATATTTTCACCATGTGTGTTATTTCTGTTCTTGTTTTAAAAAAAAAGGTTGTAATTTAAGGAGTGACATCATTTCAAAAGGGACGATGTTTTCTGAGAAACCAGTCACTTACTATGTAATCAGTTATTATGAACTGTAAGAGCTTAAGTCGATGTGAAAGAAGGTAAGAGATACATAGGAGATGCTTACACACATGATAAATTACATCCAAGACTTGCATTATTAAGTCAAACAAGACTGGGACACTGGAAACAGAAGTAACAAGACTGGGGCACTGGAAACAAAAGTAACAAGACTGGGGCACTGGAAACAGAAGTAACAAGACTGGTGCACTGGAAATAGAAGTAACAAGACGGGAGCACTGGAAGCACAAGTAAACAGTCTGCTACAAACAAAGTAGAATCCCAAAACGTAATATTAAATATTCAAAAAGTCTTCAACTATGTTGATTCAACTGATCGTCCTCTGTTTATACTGCCTCTCTGAGATTTTGCTAGCGGGAAGTCCTGTAAATGTCACATCAACCTTTTATCTTGACAAATTGAATTTCGCGCCTCTGGGCTGCAACGAGACCTCCATGTGGACAACACTTAGAAGGTCCAAGCTATCGTGCGCTGCGTCTTGTCTGGCCAACAAAACCTGCGTGGTGTTTACGTACTCCAGTGTTACTAACAAATGTTTAGTGTGTCATGGCGACCTAATACAGAATCTGACCTTTATTTCAGATAAGGTATATTCCTGGCCTTATCAAACTGCAAAAACAAACTTGCCGGTTATCCAGGATAACTTTTCCCCTGTTTCAAACGGAATTTATTCTGGCTTTGTGGTAAGAAAAGAGAAAATCAAAACAAAATTTTACAGTTTTCTAAAATACATAACTTTACAAACAAGCAAATATAACAATTACTTTTCAAAAAATCAAAGCTTACCAAAGGGAAGAATTCATGTGTACATAACAAAGTTCACAATAACACTTTAAGACTAGCTAATAATAATTATGATAATAATAATAATATAAAAATAATAATAATAATAATAATAGTTGTTATATCAACCGAGGGAATAATAGCAACTGACCTCACTGATACTTCAAGCATTATCGGATCATTTATTTAATATTATTTAGCGAATATTTTTTTGAGCGGCGATCCTCAAAGCCTTAATCTAAATATAAGCAGAAATATCCTGACAGAGAAGGGATCTAAATGTAACTAGAGGTATTCTTGAAGGAATGACAGTACATGATTCACATGCCACTATAAAGACATTTAAAAGTATTTCTAAATCATTTAACAAAGCCTTCAAACCATTACTTAACATTTGCTTATTTATAGGAAAAAAGGATTTTTTCAAAAATTAAAAGAGAAAACTACTTGAGACAAAAGAACAGACAACACTTTCACGAAGCAGAATTTTGTGAGAATAGTGAGATCATTACAGGCATTAATTTTTATTGGGTTTGTCGGTAACTTTTGAAGTTTGAAATCAGAAGAAAAAAATAACAGTGTAATTTACTTATGGTTGCATTGTTGCAGACTTGAACCATATATT
Source organism: Biomphalaria glabrata (assembly GCF_947242115.1). Taxonomy (NCBI): domain Eukaryota; kingdom Metazoa; phylum Mollusca; class Gastropoda; family Planorbidae; genus Biomphalaria; species Biomphalaria glabrata. The sequence goes on along the minus strand of NC_074725.1, from coordinate 14,595,489 downwards.
AATGGCAATGAGTCCAAAGATAAGGATGCGTGCAGAGTTTCACATGACTACACAAATCCAGTGAACTGTAGATAAATTGTCATAAATAACTTAATTTTAAAATTTAAAAGTCAATCATTTTATATTTTATAGTTATTTTTTAAATTGGGGGGGAGGGGGCGGAGGTGACAGCCTGATCTGACCGCACCGGGTGACACCCATCTTAGTGACGCCACTGATTATAAACAATATCCACTGGTGCTAACCTAATAAAAACTTAATTAAGTTGTTAAAGAAACAAATTTTGGAAAAGTACAAGTTTTTTTCCAACAGTTCTGTTATTCAGTACACAGGATATTCCAAAAACGGTAGATTTTAATCGCCCTGATCTGCTGTTTATTGATAAAACAGAAAAACCGATACCATTATTGACATCGCCGTAGCACTGTCTCATAATTTAAGAAAAACCTAAAAAAACAAAGAAAATATGGGAACCTAGGATTGGAGATTAGCGTTTAAGGAAGTTATCTAGAAAAACAATATACCCCATTGTTCGGTACGTGACGTTTTGGCGCCGCCGTTTTGGCGACGGGACGTTTTGGCGCGAGATATCATTTGACGATAATTTAATAAGCACGTAGCTTTTTTTAATGAGCCCTTGAATTCCAGCGACTTAGGCAAATAACCATGGTGTCTATGCATACTTAACTTAAAGTATTTTGAGAAACATGGTACGTATTTATTTTTACTTATTATTAGCAAGTGTTTGGTATGTATTGCTGGAGATACCTTAGAGTCATTAAATAAACCAATGTTAATGTAAACAAATAATTGCATCAATTTTTAGTCTATCATCGATTCATTTTGTTTTTTATTTTTGTTTTTAATTTTAAAGTAATATCTTAAAAAACTTTTTTGAAAGTAAAAGTGTGCCTCTTAATAAACACACATACATAAGCCAAAATGTTTATTAAAGAAAATGATGTGAAAAACAAACACACATTTACATTTATGACGTGAAAAATATGTCTTAACACAAACACTCATGCAAAACATAGATATGAATAATTCTTTTAAAAGAAATAATACAATAAACGTACATAATGTATTTCGCGCCAAAACGTCCCGTCGCCAAAACGGCTCGCGCCAAAACGACCTTCGCGCCAAAACGGCAGGGCCAAAACGGCGGCGCCAAAACGTCCTGCTTCGCCCATTGTTATATCAACCGAGGGGATAATGACAGATATCTTCAAGGCCCTAAACATTCCTGAAAAGATTCTCGTTGCCTGTCAGAGGACGGTACTGCTACAGACCGGCTATATAACCAGAAAGAGCCTCAGAACTACAGTGAATTTACTTTGTTTCTCTTTAGCGAAACTCGACCCTGGCAATGCCAGAGAAGGAATACTCGTTCATTTCTAACATAATAATCCATCCATCCCAGTGGCGCTACAGCCCATGGAGGGCTCTGGCCTGCTTTAACACATCCTTCCATTCAGATCTCTCCTGGGCCTTTCGTCTCCACGCCCTAACCCCAAGCTGCTTCAGATCTGCTTCCACGTCATCTATCCATCGCATTCGGGGTCTGCCTTTGAGTCGCCTGCCTTTTGGTTTTTGCCTGTATACGATTTTCGCCCCTCTGTTGTCTGACATTCTTTCAAGGTGACCTGCCCAACGTGGTCTGTTCTTTTTTATTTCGTTCACTATTGGTGGGTCTTCATATAATTGATATAACTCATGGTTAGTGCGTGTCCTCCACCCTGTTTCATCCTGTATGGCACCATAGATTTTCCTAAGGATTTTTCTTTCCCAAGTGTTAAGTAAATTTTCAGATGTCTTTTTCAGTGTCCAGGTCTCACTTCCATACATTGCTGCTGGTCTTATTATAGTTTTGTATATTATTTTCTTGGTTTTACTTGAAATCATTTTGCTCTTAAGTAGATGGTGGGTGCTATAAAATGCCCTGTTGCCTGCTGCTATTCTTTCCTTTATTTCTGTTAGTAGGTCATTTTTGAAATTAATAGTACTTCCTAGATATTTGAAAGTTTGGACGTTTTCAAATTCGTGGTCTTTGATTTTGATATTTTGTCCCTCTGTTTGATTGTCTCTTGTCATTGTGATGTACTTGGTTTTACTGTCATTGACCTCAAGTCCTGCTGGTCGAGATGCTTCTTCTAGTTGTATGAAGGCTCTAGCGATGTCAGAGGTTTCTTTACCCAATAAGGCAATGTCATCGGCATAAGCAAGGTATTGTAGAGGTTGGCTGTATATCGTCCCTGTTGGTTGTGGACCCATGTTTTCTCTCCTGAAGTAGTTAGTAATAGTTCCCCTTGTGTTTATGTGTATATTATATAATAATAAGATTATTAATAATGACAATAATAGTACATACGAAGGCCTAGCTCCTCCTTTGTGGTCGAAGATAAGCACGTTTCACATCAATGCCACCGAACTACAGCCCAGAGCGCATACCGCACGACCAAACAGCCATCGACAGATCAGCAGTCCCCCCTGTGACAAGTCGGATTAAGATTTGGCCGTTTTGGGTGTCTAGGGGATTTTATAGTTTGAGAATCCTTACTTGCATATATAAACTACAAGCACAGCGTTATAATGCAGGCAACAAATACTATATTTAGATGTAAACTTATGTACAGTTTATTATACAAAATAAGATAATGAAAGGTGAAATGCTGTACAGTTGCTAGTATGGGATCTAACGTATTTACATATATAGGACTATCATCATCAGATATTAGAACCAAGTGGTCTGAGTGTCATTAGGCTGGTTGCTTAGCTTTTGGTCCGGTGCTGCACTGGTGAGACTGGTGTGGCTGATACTGATGCTGTCTGCTGGTGGGCTGGCGTAGTGGATCTAGGCTCCGTGTGCAGTCCAACTTGTATGGTTGCAGAGCTAAGCTGCGTCTACCAATCAGTTAAGCCAGTGACGAGTCTGTGGCTAGCGTTGTTACTTGGACTCTTGAAGGATGAGTAGGACTGATGTCTACAGATCTGGTGCCAGCAAATCTGCTATCAGCTTTAGGTTGCTAAGATTTCGGGCGGATGTAGCCTATAGATAAAAGCTGCAACGATATGATGTATGCGTCGGTTTAGCCATAATGATAACACCGGGAGGTAGATGCCTTTCCGTGAAGGACATCTTCAGACTGGTGTAAGGAAACTATAAGCTAGTTTCATAAATATCAAAGGGAGCTAACAAATGAATAGTGTCCCATCAAGGGAGATAACAACAATAATGGGGACTCCCTTAAAGGGAAATAACACACAGCAATAAGTGATATATGATAAGTAATACAAGTGACGTTCACCATTCACGGTGAGTAGCAAGTACATACATCGCTTAGATAAATGAGATGAAAGGGAAAGGGGAGATCAACGTCTGATACTCGCCCATGCTCTCACATAAGTAAACATAGAGCATAAGTAGATACATACTCAGTAATAAGACATGTTTACATAAGTGTCTTGATAATTCCCTGCCAAGGAATTAATCAATGATAATATATTGAGGGCTCGTGCCGAGCGCTAATATATCCGAGTTAAATTAATAATAGTTAAAGAGCTAAATACATCTGGTAAGAATTGTTAATAGAATCTAGTCCAGATGGCTTGAACATTTAGCCACCAAGTCATGATAAAAAAATATAAGTATACAGTAATCTACTTACATTATCCATGATAAGAATGCACAAATATGTACACAAATAATGTAGTAATAAATGCACAAATATATATATATATATATACATTAATAAGTAAAATGGTTCTCAAGCACTTTACTAAGTTACATACCACCAATCCAAGTGAAATAAGGGAATGAAAATAGTCTAGAGCTCAAGCAAGAGATAGATGTGCTCCCTGTGGGCTCTCCAGCGTGAATGAGATCGGACGATGAAGTTTGTCCATATACACGTGGATAGCAAGGGGGGGTGAGTGGCGGGAGATAGGTGCAAAGGTGGTCTAGACTATTTGACGTCTTTGACAAAGGGGGTCCACACTTGACCGTGACGAGAGTTTCCGGGAGATAGACATTGCGCGAAGGCGCGAGTCGAAAGTCCAGGAAATCAGCCCAGATGGTCAGGTGTATTATGAAGGGGCGATTATCAGAGCTCGGCCAAATCAAGGGAGATTGTACCTTGATAATGGCTAGTGCTAGACGAACAGCGTTGCCCGAGGCGTTGAGTTAAATGGGTACTTTGAAGTGACCAGCCGCTCCCGGAAAGGGGGGGGGGGTCAACGGATGTTTGCCACGATAGATGGAGGGAATGTACTCTTGTCAAGAGTCTAGTGTGACACGTGTCAAGGTGGGGATAGTAAAATGTGACATCGATGCCAAAGGGGTGGGGTTGGATTGGAGGGGTGGTGGCTGTGTTTTTAGCGCTTGATTGGCTAAATTAATGCAATTGATGATTAAAAGCGAGTAAATAAATTAATTAAATGCTTAGACCTGAGTGATATCTTGAGTGAGCTAAAACGGTTCGTCACCCCCCCCCCCCCCAACACGAGTTTGTGTAACAGTAACGACACTCCTGATTTCATTCTAAGAATCAATTTTGTTTTGTTTTTCTATTCAGGTTCACCTGACCGGCTACTTCTTCGGCTACAACAATTCGTATTTCGCTATTCGCCTGTCACAAGACGATGACTCCGAGGGCAACAACGTCCCGCTGGTGGTGCGCTTCTACAAGAGCAGCGTGGAAATACTGTACGTACAAAACACCAACTGGAAGTCTGTCAAAAAAGTGACGCTCCCTGCTGGTACAATACAAGCGAATACAAACACTACGGTGGCTGTAATGATGATCAAAGACGGCTACCAGATTTACGCCAATCAAATCTACTGCTGCTCCACTGGTCACGTTATGGACTTTCAAATGATTCGCTACGTAGGGGTCATTATGGACATCCAAGTATATCAACTCAGTTACTAGGCATGGTCATTTGGCCGAAACAAAAATAGTATACAGCGTTTATAAATAGGGGCAGTGAATGTGACTATGTCGTATAGCCTTGCTTATCTCTTTCTTAGGTAACATTTATTAAATAGCTTCAAAGCTGCATTCTTTATCGAGAGAGCGAACAATACACTGGTCCCAAAACTCCCGTAAAAGAAATTCTACGGAGAGCTGCCAGATTTGGGAACCACTGCGCAGTTCATAGCAAATTTAGGACTACTTTTCTGAATCCTGCAACACATGAGATTGAAGAAGAACTTGATTTTAAATCATAGTTTTAATGTTTAACTTATAGTTTTAATGTTTTTCTCTCTTACAACTACTGTTGAAAATATAATATATATAACTGTTGATACACTCGAAGTTAAATGTTGATACATTCAAAGAAAATTATTGATAAAAAAAAATGTTGACAGTGTTTATAAAATACTTTTGAGGTTTACAACTTTCATTCTTTCTAACATTTTTACCCCACAAATAATTGAACAAGTTCCATAACCTAAATATCTATGTGCTCCCTGTCGTGCGCATCTAGAGCTGCTCTTTATATGATGTCTCTTTTGTGCACCATAATGGTTTGTGCACTCTAGTTCCTAAGGTCGCGCTTTGTGGATGTCATTGCCTCTTTGCCTCTGTTGTGGTTGTGCTGATGGCGGATCTTTGGTTGGAGTTTTCTTTGGTGTTTTCTTCCCCAATATTGGGGACGCAAGCTTGGGGATCTGTCGGAGTCAAGTTTGATTTGTAGACTTTGTTATGTTACTTGACTACCGACCATGGCGTTGGGGTGTGGGCGTTGCGAGCCCTGATTGACTGTGACACTGAGATTAAGGTGTGCTATAGTTCTTTTGCGTAGATTATATAACTTGTAATTGCCTTTGTAAATGCTACCAATATTTATTCGTCATTTATGCCTCATCATATCCTTACTTCCTTAAACCTTTTGTTTTGTTATATGCAACCTCGTTAGTCACTAGTAGGCGTTACTATTTGCATTAGTCGTTCTTTTGATACTCAGTTCATAACTTGATTGTTAGATTGTTAGGGGGTGCCCAGGCAGACGAGCCACGGCTAAATTACAACCCCCAGGAGGTTAATAAACACTGTTCAGGTGGGAAGCCCGGGGAAGTACATCATACCCTAGACGAACTCTGTAAAACCCACACCTGACACCCCCCATCTCAGTTTTATTTCTCAGCCTGTACTCCCCTTTGAGAGTAAATGATACAGAAAACTGCTGGGTATCAGATACCAAATTAGTTTGTACTTTTTACAAGTCAACACTCTGACTGGCAAAAAGGATGAACTTCTCAATACAGTGAAGAGACTTTTATTTCTTTCAAAAGATGTTGATATCTTTTTTTTTTTTACAAAGCTTATAACAACTCTGTCTTGCATCTTTCTGTCTGGTCACATATTTGTACACGTTATAACCACTCTGTCTTACATCTTTCTGTCTGGTCACATATTTGTACACGTTATAACCACGTCTGTCTTACATCTTTCTGTCTGGTCACATATTTGTACACGTTATAACAACTCTGTCTTACATCTTTCTGTCTGGTCACATATTTGTACACGTTATAACAACTCTGTCTTACATCTTTCTGTCTGGTCACATATTTGTCACACGTTTTCTCTCCTACAGCCATTCTTAGATCGAGCTGACATTGGGCACACGATTATTTCTTTTACCTGGCAAAACAAGAATAAAAAAAAAGATTAACCAAATAGTTAATTAACTGTTGGTAATTATTTTTTTTGTTTGGTATCGAACAAGGGAAAGAAATTGTAGTTGACTGAAGTGGTGATATAAGTTGAACTAAACTATAAATGCATTTTAAAAGCGATCACGGTAAGATTTACACAGAAACCTCTTTCCTTCTCACCCCACCCTTTCTGGAAGGAGAGCTTCATGGCCTATATTAAGAAAGCTAAGAGTTTGGGATTGCGCTAAACAAAAACAATTGGTAAAAATATTTCTAATCACACAGATTTATTATTGTTAGTGTAGATCTACTACAAACCAATTGATACAATTTCACTTAATAATATTAGTCTAATAAGCTTTGCTTTTTAAAAAGTATTTTGTAAATATGTTTTTGTTTTAAACTTAAAGCCATCGACATCACAATTAATCTCCAAGTATAAACTTTTAGAAATCAAATGTAAGTCTTTATTGTACGTAAACCTAAATTAATTAATCCTGTTAAAGAACAAAATGCCTCTTAGTGAAACGATCATATCAAGAAATGGATTGCCTGTTTGTGTGTCAACGAAAGTGATTAAATGTGATTCATGTATTTCCTTACAGCAGTGTTTCTCAAACTGTGTTCCCTAGTGTTCCGCGAGGCCTGGATAGGTGTTACACTAATTACTAAAATAATTAACTAATAAGCAAAGTGTTACGCTAAATAATCAGAATGTGCGAAGTGTTCCGTTAAGGAAAAGGTTTTTGGAAACACTGTCCTACAGAAATCCTTGCAACAATTAGTATTATATCTAACTATCAAAAATGTCATTCGAAAAGCCAGGGGAAATAACTTCAAAAGAAACGTCCTAGAGTTCTATCCATAGACATAAATAAATATATATATGTTAGAAGAAGAGGCAGACAGAGAAAGCGATGAGAAGACAGCATAAAAGAATGGACGGGCCTGACATTGAAAGAGGCTCTATCCAAGGCAAAGGACAGAGAGGAATAGAGAAAGACAGTCGACAGATCTTGCGTGGTGCCCCAACGGTCCAACAGACTAAGGGAAAGGTGAAGGTGAAGATGCGTGTCATTCCTTTCTGTTACCCCTGCATCACTTCTTTAATTCTCCCTCCCACAATGCACTTGTACACTCTTTTAATAAATGTATGCATAGAAAACTTTCTATTTGAAAAAAAACAACACAGCTTTACTTCTTAAAAAACCTTTGATCTTCAGCGCAGATTTTTTAAAAACTTCATATAGCGGGTGAAAATTTTCATTCAAAAATTCTTTTTAAAAACCATACCTCACAAATGAGCAGCTAAAAATAATATACGCGAATATTCGATCTGTGGTTTAAAAAAAAAGATCGTTGGTAAAGTTTTTCTACTTTTTTAAGAAACGACCCAATGAGCCTAATCAATAACTCATAGCCCGCCTGTAGACAGTCTGTTGTTGTTTTTTAAAACGCGTTCAATTGTTTTATTTCACTTGAAGTTTGTTTCATTTCCTATTCGGTCGTTGCTGTTTTTTTCCTTATGTTTGACACATTTATGTTTACATAAGAAAAGAGTCCAAGGTTAGAGGTCAAATAAGTTAAACACTAAATATTTGAAGCTACCAGACAGTAGAGTTAGTCATGTAGTAGAGACTTATAAGTAATTCTTAAAAGATGATTATTATGGACGTAATACCGACTTTTTACCGTCATTACAAAAAACAAAACAAAAAACAACAGCTTCGGTGGAAAGGAGAGAAGAACGTGCTGACAGAGGAGTGCTGACAGATGAGTGCTGACAGAGGAGTGCTGACAGAGGAGTGTTGACAGAGGAGTGCTGACAGAGGAGTGCTGACAGAGGAGTGCTGACAGAGGAGTGCTGACAGAGGAGTGCTGACAGAGGAGTGCTGACAGAGGAGTGCTGACAGAGGAGTGCTGACAGAGGAGTGCTGACAGAGGAGTGCTGACAGAGGAGTGCTGACAGAGGAGTGCTGACAGAGGAGTGCTGACAGAGGAGTGCTGACAGAGGAGTGCTGACAGATGAGTGCTGACAGAGGAGTGCTGACAGATGAGTGCTGACAGAGGAGTGCTGACAGAGGAGTGCTGACAGAGGAGTGCTGACAGAGGAGTGCTGACAGAGGAGTGCTGACAGAGGAGTGCTGACAGAGGAGTGCTGACAGAGGAGTGCTGACAGAGGAGTGCTGACAGAGGAGTGCTGACAGAGGAGTGCTGACAGAGGAGTGCTGACAGAGGAGTGCTGACAGAGGAGTGCTGACAGAGGAGTGCTGACAGATGAGTGCTGACAGAGGAGTGCTGACAGAGGAGTGCTGACAGAGGAGTGCTGACAGAGGAGTGCTGACAGAGGAGTGCTGACAGAGGAGTGCTGACAGAGGAGTGCTGACAGAGGAGTGCTGACAGAGGAGTGCTGACAGAGGAGTGCTGACAGATGAGTGCTGACAGAGGAGTGCTGACAGAGGAGTGCTGACAGAGGAGTGCTGACAGAGGAGTGCTGACAGAGGAGTGCTGACAGATGAGTGCTGACAGAGGAGTGCTGACAGAGGAGTGCTGACAGAGGAGTGCTGACAGAGGAGTGCTGACAGAGGAGTGCTGACAGAGGAGTGCTGACAGAGGAGTGCTGACAGAGGAGTGCTGACAGAGGAGTGCTGACAGAGGAGTGCTGACAGAGGAGTGCTGACAGAGGAGGACGTGCTGAAGGTGGAGTGCTAACAGAGGAGAACGTGTTGACAGAGGAGAACGTGCTGACAGAGGAGGACGTGCTGACTGAGGAGCACGTGCTGACAGAGGAGGACTTGCTGACAGAGGAGGACGTGCTGACAGACGAGCACGTGCTGACAGAGGAGGACGTGCTGACAGAGGAGGACGTGCTGACAGAGGAGGACGTGCTGACAAAGGAGCACGTGCTGACAGAGGAGGACGTGCTAACAGAGGAGTGCTGACAGAGGAGTGCTGACAGAGGAGTGCTGAAAGAGGAGTGCTGACAGAGAAGGACGTGCTGACAGAGGAGTGCTGAAAGAGGAGGACGTGCTGACAGAGGAGTGCTGACAGCTGATAGAGGAGGACGTGCTGACAGAGGAGGACGTGCTGACAGAGGAGGACGTGCTGACAGAGGAGGACGTGCTGACAGAGGAGCGCTGACAGAGTAGTGCAGACAGATGGCAGAGGAGGACGTGCTGACAGAGGAGCGCTGACAGAGTAGTGCTGACAGCTGGCAGAGGAGGACGTGCTGACAGAGGAGGACGTGCTGACAGAGGAGAACGTGTTGACAGAGGAGGCTCTCAGGAGGCTATTTTTATTTTCCTAACAGTAACCTTTGTTGTTTTATTACTGGTTTTCTAACCTATGTTTTAATATTGATTTCAAAACTAAATGACTAAAGTCATATCTGCATAAGCTAAACGCAAATGGATCCAAAATAACAAGAAACAACTAATTCGAAAGCTTAGCAAGGAAAAAGATTTGAGCATTCTAACAAGCTATATAGAATCTAGATGAAATCTTGCACAGTCTGCATCACACTCTAATTAGTAAAAAGGAACACTATATGTAATGTGTTTACATAGACATTGTTTTGTTTGTCTTATATCGGCACCTTTGTTTGGCACTGTTTGTTTACATAAGCTTTCTTATGTTTGTTTTATGTAAACAATTACTTTTATGACTAAATGGATCTATGTATTTTGTAAACAAAATAGAAGTACGTGATAGAAATATACATTATAAATATCATATTCCAAATTTCATCTGCAAGACTCCATCTGCTCATTGTTCTTCTGCTATTTTTTTTTGTCATTACTTTAACGAAGCCCAGAATGCTCCAATTATGAAACCCAGATAGATCAATGTCAGTATTAAAACAATCTATATAACATTTTTTAAAAGCAGCTTCTGAGTGTCCATTACAAACATCGAGATGATCAAGATTATATCAATATGAAAAGACAGGTCACGTGAATAGTGTATCAGTGCTTCAGAGATCAACTTAGGTTGCTATTTACTTTCTGGGTTTTTGTCCACATTTTTGTATCTGCTGTAGCATTAGTAAACAAAGCCTTTGTTTCTTTTATAATAAGTAGTGTTTAGATAAGATAAAGAATTAAAGAACAATTTAAGACTCAGTTGAAACGGATGCTTTACATTTCAATATTATTGTGTCCGTGAGCAGCTGGCTATTAATGTTTCCGTTCCTAGAGATTTTCTTGAAGAGAAGACTTAGGGACGGAGCATAGTATTTGCTATTTATCTAAATCGTAGTTGGCACGCATTTTAAAATCTTTGCTAATTATCTTAATCGTAGTTGGCATGGATGTCAAATCGTTCTATGTATAACTAAATCTTATGTTTTGTATTTGTAAAGAAACTATGGAATTGACAAGAAGATTTCCGACAGATATGAACGTTATACAAAGGAAATGACATACTTAAAGCTTAGTCGAGATTCGTGAATCATGGGATATTTGTTCAAAAAGGATTCAGATTGAAGACTGTAACCTGGAATATAGCAAACATTTAGGTATAGACAAGCACAAGTCTTGAAGTACTAAGCTAAAATCGCAGATTTAGGCTGATTCAGGCAACCCAATGTCCCCTTTGTCCTTGAAGCCTGCCTTGGAATATTACTGTTCTTGTTTAGAAAAGTGACTTTCAATTTTGATTATTTCCCTACGTAAGTCGCCAGCTACTGGCATGTGCCGATGAAGCCTCATTTAAAACAGTGAAGTTCAACTCATTGGACTTGCCTCATTGTAACATATATAGACAACGTCTGAAACAAATGCATTCGTTTCCATGACATCAATAAATGTAGAAATCTCAATTACTTTTTGCTAACTTTTGGTACTACAAAATTTATAATTAATGATGTGTGGGACTTAATAATACTTACTATCTCAAGACTGTCGGCATTTGATGAACACTATCAGTCATCTCTATTTTTTTCATTTCAGCTTATCTTTACTGTGATCTACTTGGCTTCAAGTACTTATGCATCTTGAAGTCCTAAGTTCTTAAGTCTAAAAATGTTGGTCTTTGTGATAGTCTTGTGTTTAAGCGTCTTTTCTGAGGCTGTGCCTTGCAGCAATGGAAGCCTCATGTGTAAAGCATTATTTCGTGACTCACTGAGTATAGAGCCAGCGGGATGTGACCAGAACTCATTGTGGACAACCCCTAGCTGGTCCAAGCCCTCGTGTGCCGTCACCTGTATGTTTCGTGAAACCTGCGTGGCTTTTACTTTCTCAAGTGCAACGAACGAATGCGTCAAGGTGACCTAATGAATAATGGTCAGAATCTGACCTTCAACTCGGATAATGTTTACTTCTGGAATTTTCAAATTGTTAGAACAAACCTGTACATCATCAATCAATGGTTTTTCCCTGTGACCAATGGCATGTATCCTGGATTTGTGGTAAGTAGGGAAACTAACGGAAAGGATTTTGAATCTGCAATGAATAGTAATTAAATGTAATAGTAATATAATGTGCTATGTGTAATTAAACTCGCTCGATAAGGTAGTGCAAGGGGCATTATCAGAAGAATAATCATTTGAATAATTACTTTCATCACAACATTTTCACAACGATAAGTTGTTAACCCTAAAGCACCGCTGTTTACACCATAAACTAAGTATCTTAAAGCATGCGCTAGAATTTGTACATTTGTTAGAATTGTGAAATCCAACTTTGCTTGTAGCACAAAATAAGGTTTCATATTTAGTTGACAACAGTGATCAAAAGCGTCCTTGACATTAAACTGTATAGACTATCTATTTCTTCTTAACTTACTCCTTTGAATTACTTTCGTGTTTCCTTAAGTTACCTTACATCGCACCCCCCCCCCATTTCTTCATATTACTTTCTTTTCTTTTTCTACCCTACTGAGACAAAAGGGAGACTACTGAGTTTAAATTGCATGTGTTTAAAAGTCTCGAACACACAACAAATTATCTCCCCTATCATCATCACAAGTCATTGATATTGTGGTTTCTCATCTTTTTTTTTTCCCGCACTATTTTCTTTGCAGGTTCATTTGTCTGGTAACTTTTTCGGCTACAATTCATCGTATTTCGCTATCAGGCTGTCCCAAGATGGTAACCTTGCGTCCAACACCATTCCATTTGTTGTACGGGTCTACAAAGACAAGGTGTTTTTGCTCTATGTACAAAATCTCGTTTGGATCACTATCAAAGTAGTGTCACTACCTGTCGGAGTCATTGAAGTCAATACAACGACCACAGTGGACGTTTTGATGACCAAGGATGGCTATCAGGTTTATATTAACAGTTTTTACTGCTGTTTCGCTGGACACGTCTTGGACTTTGGACTCGTTGGCTTTGTAGGTGTCATACATGACTTCCAGGTGTATGAACTATTTTTTTAAAGAAAGTGATTTTGTGTTTTCACACAAACTCGCTGGCGGCCCTAGTAGGTCAGTTATTTGGTAAGAATGAAGTTTTCTGATAATGAGGATAAATATAGATTACAACATTGCTTTTTTTTTTACATATAAATTCAACTATTGACCCATTATAGTAGTAAAAGTAAGTTTAAATAACTAAGTTGAATATCTACAGGTTATCATCGCTGTTATCAAACCAAAATATGAACTAGAAAAGTGTGTATTTAAAAAAACAAACTATTTTCCTTTGTCGCAAGCAAAAAGTGTCACGAATACCAACAGCAAACAGTATAAGCGCTCACCTCTAAATCACTACATTAACAGATATTACATTAAAGGGTAATGAGTAGCCAACTGTTACCTTACACCAAAAGGTTGGTCAATGTTAAGTTTTAATAGTTTAAATACAGGCTCCATTTTCATATTTATAAAGAGATTTACATATATCGGCAAAATAATTTGCTAATTGTTTTATAGAGACTTGCATTTTGAAGGACTCTCAACTAGAAACAAACATTGGATACAAACATCAAACTCTTTCCAGTTCTGAGGTTTCAGAAATTTAAAAGCTGAAGAAGTCGTCGAAAGAGATGCAAAGCTTCCGTCGGTTTCAATGTGAACTGGAGCTTTTACGAGACACACTGGACAAGAATTTAAGGGGTACAATACAGGTTGTCAAAATTTACACTAGAACAAGCTCAGTATATGAAGCTATCGTGTAAGTGTATAAATACAGTATGCAAAACCAAATACCAATAGTTTTGCAGGTACAGGAAAAACACTAAAGGAAAAACAATACCACGAAACTAATCTTTCATGCTCTTATACCGTTGATTATTTTGTTAAATGAAATGTGTTTTGTTTTAAATCAACGGCTTCTATCAACTCATTCTGTCTGTCTGTTTTTCTGTCTGGCTTCTATCAACTCATTCTGTCTGTCTGTTTGTCTGTCTGATACAAAGTGTGTACACGTTATTTGTCCCACACCTAATCTCGGATCAAGCTGACATTGTGCACATTTCTTTCTTTGACCTGACAACACAAGAATCAATTTAAACAATTAATCAATTAGTTAATTAACTATTGGTAATTAATTATATTGTTTGGTATCTCGAACAAGGGAAAGAATTTGTACTTGACTGAAGTGGTGGTATAAGCTGAACTAGTCCCCTTTATATGTCTCTGCTTCAAAGTACCTTTATACAAAGCATAGATATGTGAGCTGGCGACCCCAGGTCTATTTGTTATCTATTTTTATCTGTATTTCGATCTATTTACTTTATATAGGCCAGGCTAGAATAATTTAATTTAGTGTCTTTTCTTCTTGCATAGGTCAGTGCTGTGTGTTTGTAGTTTCCGCTATTTATAACTTCTGCTAGTTTTAGTCTTTTTCTGTTATCTGTGTTTTACTTGTAGAGGAAAAGTAGTTTTAAAAATAGTTAACTAGCCTTAGAGTTGTTGGCACTGTTTCCATTTCTTTGTCCCTGATTAGTTCTACGTATTTTTGTCTTTAGCGCTTAGGTTAGGTTAGTAGTTATTTTCTAATTTCAGTCTAAGTGTAAGTCTAGAAGCTATATAGGGTCCCTGTACGAGTTTAGAACATAAATATCTTTCTTCTTCCTTTTTGTATTTTTGTAAGATTTAATTTTTAAGATTCTCTTTTATGCTGTTTAATTTGGTATATAATGTTGTGTAGTCCGTGTCTTTAGTAATTTTCTAGATTTTATTATAGCGTACGGCTAGGTACAAATTAGGCGTATCAGTAGTCCAGTTTAGTTTTAGGTAATTAGCGTGACGTCATGCTCTCCGATATGTTCGCGCTGACCAGTTATAGCTAGCTCCAGAACCACGTTGAGCCCTCTTTTGTCTTGACCAGTGGTCAGTGCTGACAGTGGTGCCGGTGTAGAGTTAATTGTGTGTAGTGTAATTTCAGCTGGGACCGCCTGTAAGTTGGAAAATGTTTTATTTCTTTTTCTTTTTATTTTATTAGCTTAGATTTATATTGATTATTTCTAGATTAATTGTTATAATCTAGATTTGGATGGATTGGGGCCGCACCCCAGTTCTGTCTAATTTCATTGGCCATTTTCTAGACTGTGCCGGAAACTCGTTAACCTGGGTGGCTTAACCTGCAGCCATCTTGGATTAATACATATATTTTTTTCTTTATTCCTTTATTTTATTTGTAAATTTTTTATTATCTTATATTCTTATGTATGTTTATTTTATTAGTGATTCTTTTTGGTAGTTTCTGAAGTGTAGTTGGCAGATAATATTATTTTTAATTTTGTTGTATTTTTATGTACAAGATGGCGGCTGACATAAGCCGGCTCATTAACCTAGATAGTAGATCTAATGTGTATTGTTGTGACTTTTATCTGATGTTGTCTAGATCTGTTTATTGTCTACCCAGCCTGTGTGGGTTGTGGCGTAGACTTGACCTAAATTCTGTGGCTTTTATTAGCTACATGGAGGCTAATTACTAATATGTAATTACCTCATGTCGGTTTGTGTACTAGACTAGGTCTAGTCTAGCTTTTTACTATTTTTTAACGTTTTTATGTATTGATTTTTGCAGGCTATCCTTACTGCAGTACTGCTGTTGTTAGTCTACTGCCTGTAGGCTGTTGTTAGTCTACTGCCTGTAGGCTGTTGTTAGTCTACTGCCATTAGACTGCCATTAGTCTGCCATCGCCTCCTTGTACCTTTTTTTGTTATATTTTATTAATTCTAAGCTTAGGTCTAGGGTAGTAATTGTTAGATAGTTGGTTTGGTTAGTCTGTTAGTGTTTGTAGATTTAGAGGGTTTTAGTCAGATGCTGAGTTCAGTTGTAGTGTTAGTGTAGCTCTATATGTTATATTTTATTATTGATTTATTTGTGTATGTAAATAAAGTTTCTTTTTGTTTTATTTATCCTAAAGTAAAAGTTTCGTTATTGCTTTCTTTTAGTTAGCTAGATTAGTTTAGTTTAGTTTAATTGTGTTGTCTGGTTGCTTAGGCGACTCTAGCCCCTTGGTCGCAGACCGAGGTGCACAGATTGGGCCCACCCAGTAGAGCTACCACCTGCCTACTGTTATAAAACTTAATGTTGAGCAGCAGAAGAGAATAGGCCACCACAGCTCGCGCCTGCCCTGACCTGCTCACAGATACAATGGTGGTTAGGAGGTCGGCTTCAGGAGGCTTGAGCTATGAGCTCGCATTCATGTCGTTTCCCACCCCCCCCCCTCTCCTTTTTTTTTTTGTTTTGTAAATGCTTTTAAAAAAAACGAGTAGAGTATTGGTTAATATGCATGACTAAATGCATGACGCGTATGACGTAATCATCTTCTTTTTTGAAGTAACGTCTGTATTATATAAGATAAGATAATCGCACAGATTTATTGTTGTTGGCCTAGAATCCCTAGATCTATTATAAATTTAATTTAATTGATCCAAACTAATTGATTTAATTACACTTTCTATTATATCCGTTTTCTAAAAAAAAAAGTATTTTATATATTTTTCTTGTTTAATTATTGTTTATGATTATTATAATGTTCGCCTATTAAGCGCAGTTCTAGCACAATCTTTGTGATGCTGACATACGTTGATAAAAGAAGTAGCTGTGCTCTGATAACTGTTAACTGGGTCTAGATGTATTCAAAATAAGGCTGCCCGACCTACACACGGAACTACTGATCTTGTTCTACATCGTTGGCTATTATTTAAAAAAATAGAAAACTAAATTAATTCTCCTCTTTTTTACAGAATCGTTTTAATGAAAAGTTGACTGCCCCTGTTAAACAAGAAATATGTGGACAGGGAAAGCTAGATATTAAGTATACGAAGTAATGTGTAATGGAGTCTACAAGTTTCAAAATTTGTTTTTATTTATATTGCACACAAGTGTCAAACCGATTCATCAACGCAAATCCATTGCCCTGTGAGACAGAAGGGGGCCATATGTACACATTGCGCACAGCTCAGTCATTGAAATGCAGTGTTAACCACCCATAATTACTTAATTTTCATTTTTCTTTCGTAAGCAATGACGTTTCAAAATATTGACTGTGTTTGGTTTGTAGATAGTCTGCAAGTTATTATTAAAAACTAAGAATCTTTTGGCATCTTTTAGAATCTCATGTAGCTTGCACTGGACGTCTCTACAATAAAACTTTAAGACAAATTTTTACAGTAATTTACAAGTTGGAGACGAAATAGAACTAGAGTTTGTTATAAAATAAAAGTATATAAGTATATGTAAAGATTGAATATAATCCAATAGGTTACCAGGGTTAGTGAGAACTTTGTACAGTTTCACAAATCATTGGTGTTTTAGGAATATTCGCCAATGTTATTATCCTTCGGTTGTTTACAAAACTAGCCCACAACTAGGCTCAACGCCACGCTGTTTGCCCTGGTGATCAGCGGTATCGGGGAGTTGGTCAAGGATATTGTCTTCATCCTTTTTTTTGCAGCCCTTTCCTAAGCGACGAGGACCTGGTCGCCCCCCAGGACGGTATTGCGTATTTCACAAGGCTCCTGCACGAGTATTTCACCAAGCTCGGCAGCGTGAACACCTGCTTCGCGGCCCTGGAGAGGTGCCTCTGCGTTGCTCTGCCCATGAAAGCTAAGAGGGTGATCAACTCTAAGGTGGCGGTGGTTGTCAACGTGGCTTTGTTTTTTTTTTTTGTTGTTGTTCTGTCTCTGTGCAATGTTCTCTCACAATTGCATCTCCTACTTGGACTGGAAGCTCATACCAATTTGTAATAAGACGACACTGTTTCTGTGCTATGAAAGAAACAGGGAGAGAGGAGTTACCGTTCCCTGTTACATCACAGGCTACGTCCTGATGCTGCTCTTCTGCGCGATGATTTTATCTGTAACGCTCCGGTCTAAGTCCAAGTGGAGGCAATCCATAACCAACTCCAGAGATAAACTAACGGAAGTGACATACAAGGAGAAGAAAACCACGAAGTTACTTTTGTGTGTCACTTTGCTTTTACCCCAGTCCATCCTATACACTGCAGTGGGGTCTTCGAGAGCTGGACATAGGTGTCGCCTACCAGAACATCTCTTGGATTCATTCGAGAGCTGAATATAGGTGACGCCTACCACAACATCTCTGGTCTTTATCGTCAGTCTTAACATTCACTACAGTTCATTAATTGTAGCGTGAACATTTTTATCTACTACAAAATATGAGTTCTAGATAAAGAGCTGAATTTTAGCAAATGTTTTAGATGGTATGAAGTTGAGTTGGTGATGTTTGAGTAAAACTAATAAGCAAGATTCCTTCCATTTCATGTATATATATATGTATAAGAAATTTAGCTCTTGTACTGCACTGGTTCTCTTGTTTCGTCCAGAAGCCTATTTTTAAAATTCTAGATAATGAGTGTAGAGATAAACTAAACTTCAGTTTTAAAAATCTACTTTTTACCAGACGATACAACTACGTAAATGGTAAGAAATGGCTGGTGGAGGTTTTTTAAAAGTCCCAATGATAAATAAATAACAAATAAATCAAGTACTGTCCAGTTTTTGTTTCTTCTGATATAAAAAAAAAAGATGCCACTCTTTTCCCGGTTCTCAGCGTGGCATCATCGTTAAATTTTCGCTAGAGACGATGGAGCGGCTAACACGAGCTTCAGTGTAGGCTCCACTAGAGTGTTCTAAAGAGCTGTGCTTGCTTGTGGAGAAAGATGAAAGAAAGGTTTGCTAAACCTGTTCCAGGCTTTGGTGGCTGATAAGATCAGTTCATTGAATGCTATTCTCTGTAAGGCACAAAACAGGGAGGAATGGAGAAAGACGGTCAACTGATCTTTTAAATAGGCCGGGGGGGGGGTAAATCTTGAAAAAAGGGGAAAGGAGATATATTTCTTTTTTTTTCTAACTCCATTGTCTACATCTTACAAAGATTACCCGTAAACCAAATATTGATGTATTCACTGACCTTGTGAGGGGACAAGAAATAGTTTACAGAAAATCAATAAATTGAATATAAGATAGGAAATTGATTTAGTTTCTTTATTGTTTAACCAGGTCAGAAAACGTTACGTTACATCAGCAACCCAATATAAAACAGTGTTTAGTTCGTTATAGTACAATGTAACCCAGACCTACACAAGTGTACTACACAAGGAGACCTCCTCTAGCTTGTGTCCAGGTTCTCAGCGAGTGTGTCCTAGAACTAAATCTTTTGGGAGAACTTCATTTCTTTGAAAAGAAATAAGAAAATTTATTTTTCTGTATTGTTTTCATCAAAAGGAAATAAAATTCAAACAAAAGCCAGACTAGAATTATATCAAAATAATAAAAGTTGGCTTGCTACAAGATCGACAAGGGTGGATAATTAACATGGTTTGAAGCTTTGACACCTTTACAATACAGGACAAAGCTATCAGAACAAAAAATTATGAAAAACAATTCTTGAATCTCGATGTCGTAGAATGGGGAAGAATGTTGAAAGTGTGGAGGGGAAAGGGTTGAGAAAACACGCTAAATAAAAAGAAATCCTTTTTTTTAAAAAAAAAAAACAAGAAAAAAAAATTATATTATGGAATTACTGCAATGTCTCTCAATACTGGAAGATTAATCACCCTTTCCTATATAAAGCAAAATTTTTTAATTACCACTAATTGATTAATTAATTAATTTTTAAATTGATTCATGTATTGTATTTGACAATTATAAATTGTTCCAAATTTTAAATTGATCCGAGAATGGGAATTAGGAGAAATAACGTGTATTAGATCTCTACCAGACAGACAGAATGAGTTGATATAAGCTTTTTGTTAATGGTCGGATGCCCAGCTTTAGCAGATTTAGCATACCGGGGTAGCCACAACCAATTTGAGAAACTAATGTACCAGCAAATGGTCTTGACACGTGATCTCATTGAGACAAATACTCCTCCTTACTATAAGAGGTTCTCGGGTCAACCAATTACCTACTCTATACTAGCAGACAAAACTGTAGACCTCAATTGACAAGATATTCTTTTTATTGAGTGACATGAAAATTCGCAGATAATCCTAGACATTTGCAGTTTCACTATCCCGGTGTGCAGTATTTTCCGCGGCCTTTGTGAGTGACCTTTAGCTGTCTCGTACTGTAGCTGCCTGCAGCCAGGTGCTATATTTAATGTCAGTTGAAAGCAAGTTGGTCTAAGCTGGACTTTAAAGCGTTTCAGGGGGGCAGCTTTTACGTGGATCACCTTTTAGCTCTTCAAAATAACCTTTAGCATAGGGGATATTATAGCCCTGCCCAGGGAAATAGAAGTCCCTCTATAGCAGGGGTGGCCAACCTATGGGGCATGTGCCAAAAGTGGCGCATTGCCTTATTACAGGTGGCGCACTACACCCCTAAGATAATACCAAAAAAAAAAAACAGCAACCTGTCTTGTCTTACCAAATATAAATCGATCTGATGAGAAAATATTTATGAAAATGTAACTCATTAGCTACTATAATGTCACAAGACATGTTTTAATACTAAAGGCGCCAAACCCAGAACAGGAATATGAAAGGATAGTTCTTGAGGTCATCAGTTTTAATAATTAGTTTTTCATTCATAATACTATTTTTGAATTTATAGAAAATACAATACAAGTCAAAACAAAGGACGTTAAGACCACCAGGCCTTCATCAGCTACTAAACAAACAAAAAAGAAGACAAACAATTAACACAAAAATAGGCGTTAACTTATCTGTCTAAACATCGGACATTTGTTCATAAATATTGAATCTTTATTTGTTGTAGTCAGGAGGCAGCATCTTGTTATCCCTTCAACGTAAACGTAAGCTCTTGAACATTTTCTTGAGTTTGTAGTGTACTGGCGGCGCGGTGGCCGAGTAGTAAAGTGCTTGGCCTCTGAACTGGAGGGTACCGGCTTCGAATCCTGGTCAAGACTGGGATTTTTAATTTCGGGATCTTAAGGGCGCCTCTGGCTCCACCCAACTATAATGGGTACCTGACATTAGTAGGGGAAAAGTAAAGGCGGTTGGTCGTTGTGCTGGCCACATGACACCCTCGTTAACCGTGGGCCATAGCATCAGATGATCTTTACATCATCTGCCCCATAGATTGTTAGGTCTGAAATGGTAATTTTTTTAGTGTACTGGTAAGTTTAAAATACAATAAAGCTATTGTTCATTTTTTAATCTACAAATGTATAGATATGTGAGAAAACTAAAATCATTCCATTTGCGACGTCTCCGTAGGATCTTGAAAATCACATGGAAAGAAAAAGTGTGCAATACTGAGATCCTTGCAAGAACATGTATTCCCAGCATCTTTACAGACCTCAGACAACGCTGCTTACGCAGGCTTGGACATATTCGCCGGATGGAGGACAATCGCATCCCGAAAGTCATCCTCTACGGACAACTCGCGACTGGCTCAAGAAAAACTGGTCGCCCCCACCTCCGTTACATAGATGTTATAAAACGGGATCTCAAATCAGTGAACATCACTACTGACCATTGGGAAGACATAAGTCTAAACCGCACCGGATGGAGAGAGACAGTGACCAAGATAGATATGGTCAGTGACAAAACATGGGCCTCAGCTCAGGAAGAAAAACGTATAATTCGAAAAAATGTCCTGCTCCTCTACCACCGAAGCAAAAGCCACCTTAACCTGCGATATTTGTGGACGGATTGTCTCTCAAAAACGGGGCTCCACAGCCACACGAGGAAGTGTGCGAGATAAACCATAGTCGTTCTACGACTGAAGGAAGCCAACAGATTTGTGAGTAAATTATGTTTGAACATGTATACTCTTTCGCCAGTGGTTGCTCCCGGGCGTACAGAGGACGTTTGTACCTGCCGAGGAAATCAGTTATTTAATATCAATATAACAATCTTGTATCAACGTATCGACTATGTAAACATGTGGGTAAACAGTGGAACTATTTATCCTTCAAGAGAATCAATGTTCAATTTGGTTTCAGTAATTGGAGGAATATATAAAATCATCTCTATGTATTTCCTCCCCCTCCCCTTTTTTTTTTAAAGTAATTCAATATCACATATCTATACATCACTCGTTTAAATTGCCTATGGTTCATAATGTGGGTCACTTATATTACAGCAATACCAGCAACGAGAACTATTTTTTTTTATATTATTACCTACCCTAAAATCAATGTAAACATATTACATAAATGAGCTATAGCCCCTATAAAAGGAAATAAGACTATGTCAGTGGAATATTATTTTAATCAGTACGCCAGTACGTGAATATTAATTTTAAAAGAATGTATAGTGTTCATTTTTGATTTAAACCAAATATTGTTATGGTCTTTTTCTGAGACATTACAATAGTTGATGCAGTCTTCATTTAATATGTCAAGTCATCACTTTGACAACACACACACACGCAAATATTATTTCAAAGTCGAAAGTGATAAGAATCTATTATTTAAAAAATTATTAGTGATTTATTGTGGGTTTTTTTTGTGTGTTGTTTTGCTTCATAAGCACAGGAAAAAAATAATTGAAAAATGCGTTCGATGACGTTACTACTTCTATTGGCTGCTGGCTGCGACTCTCTTCCTTGCACTACTGTCAACGAAACATGTCTCTTCATGTTCAAAGAGGATACTGACATGGTGCCTGTGGGCTGCAATGGGACCACAATGTGGACCACCGTTAGCAGGTCGAAACTCTCCTGCGCAACGGCCTGCGCTGCCAACGCCACCTGTGCAGTGTTCTTGTACTCCCAGGACTTGAAGAAGTGTTCTATGTGTAGCGGTGACCAGATAGAAAATCTGACCTTCGTCTCCAACATGTCCTACTCCTGGTCCTATCAAAGCCTTGTCCAGAACTGGCCGTTCTCGAACGTGGCCACAAACTTCAGCAATCTTACAATGTTCATTCCGCATGTGCTTTCTGTTGGCAGTGTGGTTAGTGGCTCGTTGTTGGGAGTGTGGTAAGTGCTTCATAGTTGGGAGTGTGGTAAGTGCTTCATTGTTGGGAGTGTGGTAAGTGGTTCATAGTTGGGAGTGTGGTAAGTGATTCATTGTTGGGAGTGTGGTAAGTGGTTCATAGTTGGGAGTGTGGTAAGTGATTCATTGTTGGGAGTGTGGTAAGTGGTTCATAGTTGGGAGTGTGGTAAGTGGATCGTTGTGGGGAGTGTGATAAGTGGTTCATAGTTGGGAGTGTGGTAAGTGGTTCATAGTTGGGAGTGTGGTAAGTGGTTCATAGTTGGGAGTGTGGTAAGTGGTTCATAGTTGGGAGTGTGGTAAGTGATTCATTGTTGGGAGTGTGGTAAGTGGTTCATAGTTGGGAGTGTGGTAAGTGGATCGTTGTGGGGAGTGTGATAAGTGGTTCATAGTTGGGAGTGTGGTAAGTGGTTCATAGTTGGGAGTGTGGTAAGTGGTTCATAGTTGGGAGTGTGGTAAGTGGTTCATAGTTGGGAGTGTGGTAAGTGATTCATTGTTGGGAGTGTGGTAAGTGGTTCATAGTTGGGAGTGTGGTAAGTGGATCGTTGTGGGGAGTGTGATAAGTGGTTCATAGTTGGGAGTGTGGTAAGTGGTTCATAGTTGGGAGTGTGGTAAGTGGTTCATAGTTGGGAGTGTGGTAAGTGCTTCATTGTTGGGAGTGTGGTAAGTGGTTCATAGTTGGGAGTGTGGTAAGTGGTTCATAGTTGGGAGTGTGGTAAGTGGATCGTTGTGGGGAGTGTGGTAAGTGGTTCATAGTTGGGAGTGTTGTAAGTGATTCATTGTTGGGAATGTGATAAGTGGTTCATAGTTGGGAGTGTGGTAAGTGCTTCATTGTTGGGAGTGTGGTAAGTGGTTCATAGTTGGGAGTGTGGTAAGTGGTTCATAGTTGGGAGTGTGGTAAGTGGATCGTTGTGGGGAGTGTGGTAAGTTGTTCATAGTTGGGAGTGTGGTAAGTGGATCGTTGTGGGGAGTGTGGTAAGTGATTCATAGTTGGGAGTGTGGTAAGTGGTTCATAGTTGGGAGTGTGGTAAGTGGTTCATTGTTGGGAGTGTGGTAAGTGATTCATTGTTGGGAGTGTGGTAAGTGATTCATTGTTGGGAGTGTGGTAAGTGATTCATTGTTGGGAGTGTGGTAAGTGATTCATTGTTGGGAGTGTGGTAAGTGATTCATTGTTGGGAGTGTGGTAAGTGATTCATTGTTGGGAGTGTGGTAAGTGATTCATTGTTAGGAGTGTGGTAAGTGATTCATTGTTGGGAGTGTGGTAAGTGATTCATTGTTGGGAGTGTGGTAAGTGCTTCATTGTTGGGAGTGTGGTAAGTAGCTCATTGTTTGACCCCTGTGCACTTAGGAGTTGTGTATTGAACTACTTACCACACTACCACATGTCAAGCACGATTTCCTTCCCTTGTTCAAAATACCAAACAAAATAAATTATTACCAACAGTTAATTAACTAATTGGTTAATTTTTTTTATGGATTCTTGTGTTGTCAGGTAAAAGAAATAAGTGTGCAAAATTTAAAACTTTTTGTGATTTCTTACTTACATCGACATAGATGAACAAGTCTGACTATAAGATGAAGCAAAAATAATTAATTCAATAGCCAGTCAGTTCTTTAGCTTTATATTTATATATATATATATTGTATGCTAAACTTTTTCTTGCCTCTATTGCACTCTGGGTTCTCAAACTTTGTTAGCTAAATGTTTGAAATAGCATCTAATATTTTACATGGTCAAATAATTTTTTTTTTCGAGAGCTTTATGTCCATTATCTTATCTTATAGATTACATTAAGCCAAGATGTGGTCCGAAGGCTGTAGAAAAACTATGAGAATGCATTGAGAAAACTAACTGGGAAATCTTTATCGAGAACTGTCCAGACATAAGCGAACTAACAGAAACTGTTAACTCGTGTCTATTATTCTGCGAGGAGTCAACAATTCCAACAAAAATAATATGGAAACAATAAGCCCTGGATGACCAAAAAAATCAAACACCTTATCACTGAAAAGAAAACAAAGAAAAGTTTATAAATGCTAAAAATGCACTGAAAAAAAGCAATAGTTAAAGAGAAAAAACATTTTAAAAAATTGAGAATTTATTTGGAAATAACAACTCAAAAGCATGCTAGGAAGGATTAAAGAAAATAATAGGCTGCGCCACAAAACGAGAACGACTTTCAGTGGATGATGAGGAGAAATTCGCCAACGAACTAAATGATTTTTATTCCCGTTTCAACAAAGAAGATTTTGTTGATCTGCACAAAGAAATGTTCAACACTCTGACCAAAGATAAACAAGAACCCTACGTCAATTTTTTAAGTGAAGATGATGTGACCTTATTATTTATAAGAGTAAATGTAACAAAAGCTTGTGGACCAGATAAAATAAGTCGCAAGCTGATCAAGCTATGTGAGGAACAAATCTCTTTTATCTTCTCTCACATCTTTAACCACTCGTTGCAAACGTGCGTAATTCCAAACATCTGGAAAACTTCAGAGATCGTACAAGTAGGCCTACCAAAGAAACCAAAAATATATTACTTAAATGATTTCCACTCAGTAGCACTAACACCTATAGTTATGAAATGTTTTGAAAAATATTTGCTTAAACAAGTTGTAGCGAAAGTCAATAACAGCCTAGACTCTCACCAATTTGCATATAAAGCGGCTAGGGGAACGAACTGAGGATGCCATTCTATTGCTTTTGAAACCAGCATCCCGATACACCCAAAACATATGCAGGGGAACTTTTCGTAGATTTCTTTTCGGCTTTCAATAGCATACAGCCACATCTAATGATCAACAAACTGAGTAACTTAAATGTCAGCCCCTACGTACAAGCATGGATTCTAAACTTTTTAACCCAACGGCCCCAGTATGTTAAAGTAACAACAATACTATGTACGGATGCTCTACAAGGTTTTGTACTTTCTCCTGTACTGTACACTCTTTACACTAATGACATAAGAAGCATCTATGACTAAGTTAAAATCATCAAATTCGCTGATGATGATGCAAAAATCGGTCTTATTTCAGGAGACGAAACTCAGTATCGAAGCTCGATAGAAGAGTTACAAACTGGTGCACTGACAACTTTCCAGAACTGAATGTCACAAAAACTAAAGAACTTATAATAGATTACAGAAAGTATAAACAAATGATACACGAACTGCAGATAAACACAACATAGGTACAAGTGAAGTCATATAAATATCTAGGCGTAATCATTGATAACTATCTTTCATGGGAAGGCCACCTTGAAACTCTGACAAAGAAAACAGCCCAGCGGCTATTTTTCCTATACAAACTCAATTAAACTAATTGATAAGATCCTAGATAATTTTTACTGCTCGACTATGCAAAATCTGCTAACATACGGAAGAACTTGTTTGCAAGGCAACGCTTCATTTAAACTGTTGCGCCGCTTAGACTACATTATTAAAAAAAAACATTAAAAAATCACACTCACAGAACTACCATATTTAAATGAACTTTTTGAACAAAAATGTCTTAGAAAAATCTGAAAAGTCTTGGAAGACAACAGCCACCCGCTCCATCATAACTATGTCAAGTCGTCGCGAAGTGGGCGACTACTGTCAATCAAGACCTGAACAGAGCGGTACAAAATCTCGTTCGTTCCTTACTCGGTCAGACTATATCACCGCCACTCGTTGATCGGGAAACATGAAAAGGACCAAGATGTGTTTAGATGCTGAATGAACTCTTTATGTTGTGTCTGTTCTATTTATGTGTATGTTTCTGTTGTGTTGTCTTTATATGAGAAAAAGAGTCTTTGTAATCACAACAAATGTCTACAAGGATCAATAAAGCAGTCTAGGCAGTGTTGTCCATCGGAGTGTTATTCCTATGGGGATCCAACGGAGAACGTCCCATGGGATGGACATCACAGATTTGTACTTGCCATGGTAGTCGATGAAACTGAATTGGCATAATTAGATTATACTTTTGAGTGTTAAAGTAAATAAAGTTAATACATTTTGTCGTTTTGCGTGTCTCTTTGTACATGTCGTCCTAGTTAGTAGACATTAAACCTAAACTATCAGACTTTAAATGCTTTTATTTGAACTGTATTTAATATTATAATGGGAATCACATGGGATGGGATGGGATAGGACTGGCGCTTACCTGCTTGAAGGAATCGCCTGTGAGTTTATGTGATAACACAAACTCTTATTAATTGTTTTCTGAGGGGTGGGGTGGTGAGGGGGGGTGCTGACAAATATATATATATATCGAGAGTTTAACAGAAGTTTGAAAACTAAGTTTGTGGATCGATATCAAGGCTCTCCTACCGAACCAATGTTTTCTGTCTGTCGAGAGACGACCTTTTCTCTGACTACGAAACAGATGAGGGTTCTGCAATTTAGGAAAGCTTGAGAGAGACTTCTATAACTGGTTGCAGCATAAAGAAGGTTAATCTATCTAAATGACAATTTATGAAAAGATTCTATTAGAAGGGCATTATAACAATTTTTTAAATACTTTATTTCAGGTCCACCTGCGTGCTGTCTACCACACTGTTCAGGGGTTCCAAATCAACTTTCGACACTTCAACAACGCCGTAAACAACTCCATGCAGTTCACCTCAAGGGGCCCGCCAACTGTGCCCACACGGCAAGTGTCCCTGAACTCTCGCCTCAACACGGTGTGGGGCCAGGAAAAGATTATACCTTATGACCCATATCCCTTTGTGGTCAACACGACGACCTCCGTGGACATTCTCGTTACAGTTTCCGGTTTTGTGATTTTTATCGACCAATCGTTTTGTTGCTTCTTTGATCACGTGCTGCCCTATGAGAAGGTGAAATATTTGTTTGTGCCCGGATATATTAGAATAGAGGAGCTCAGGGTTTAGTATCGGCGATTTTAGTTCTGACTCCCTACCATCTGCTGCTTGCAAGACCACGTTTTAAATTGATTCGGATCTAATTGATTTCTATGAGAAAAGTCAAAGAGGATAAACGTGGTCACTTCCCTTTCCTTCACCTGACACATACACCTACATTTTTTTTCACAGCGTTAAGATGAAATTATTTTTTAGGTAAAATCTCTAGCCATTACTCTAACGTAGCCTTATCTTTAGTGCCTGAGCTACCGCAAGTTATAGTTTAGAGCCACCAAGAAATATTGAGCACTAGCTTATCATATCTGGATTAATAAAAGGCCCAGAAGCTCAAATAGCTTAGGGCCTTTTCAAGTCTACATACGCATTTTATCTTTTCAAATACAGACGTTTTTTCTTAACAGAAGATAATTACGTCCACCAAGTATGCCTTTAACTGACCTGTGCCCATTTTTTGGTCATTAAAACTTTGAGTAAAAAGAAGAGCCAATAAGATTCTGAGCAGAGGAAAGTAAGACAGTAAGAATCAAACGAAATTGACACCAGTATGAAGTCATATAGAATAATATTGATGCACCAGCAACACTCTCACACTGGTGTTGTGTGGCTCTTACGTTGCAGTGATTCCAGATGTAGTTCTTATGGAACTAACAGCTCAGAGTAATGAGACTCATCTTGAACAGAATGAATTTGTAAAAAAAAATCCATTTTAGATATTAAATAATGTACAGCATATACGTGAATTGTAAAATAAATCGGCACAAAGGACGATTCAGATATAATGACACATTATGAACTGACTGGATGAAGCACCAATGTACAACTGACTTTGACAATCCTTTACCTCCTTTTACAAATAGTTTGATAGATTTTTCATTTTCTAGAGAAAAACAACAACAACAAGAATTGAGTTAGTAAAGGGAAGTAACCAGATTAGTACCATGTTAGATATTTGTCTATTTTTTTTAGCTTTCATACAGAAATGGTGTCCTAGCCCATTCGCTAGCCATATTAGCTTGCTAAATAGATCTAATACCTCAAAACAACTTCGGGTGTTATTCACAACAAGTGACGCTCTCGTTACGTGAATATAATTTTATTTTCATTGCAAGCCTCATCGTCTGTGCTTCTATTTCAATGCCTTTGTGTGTGCTTTTAATGTCTCCATTTCATTGATTGTCACTTTGTTCAAATGTATAACTATTGATCTAACGTTAAATGCTCTCTAAACCTATACAATGTTCTGTAAGTGCTTTTATTTGTGTTATTTAATTTGCACTACGCAAAACAGGTGGGTTTCTGTCCAGGGCTTTGCAAGAGAGGATTTGAGCCTCTCAAGCCCTCACTCGAATGGATTTTGATAATGATGATCATTGTCTTTGATTACAAAGTATTTTATGTTCATACACAGACCCAGCTCTAACCTAAATAGTTTGTACAAATGACGCAAACAAAACCATTGTCTGTTTTAATGAAATAGGCAGCAAGAAAAGAATTCAATACCTTTGAAAACGAATGTAGTTTTCATTAGATAGTATGTTTAGTTTTATGTAGGCCTACATTGGCAATCGTGATCAGCATATTGAATATAGAAATAGCATGCATACACTCATATTTATTGCATTCTTCTTTCAGTTTGTTTTTATTATATGCTTCCTCTATTGTTCAGGACTATGTGTTATGTATAAGTTATTTCAGTGTGAACGTCTTCGTATTCTAAAGCAGTTGAACTTTGAATAATAAAACACCGAATAAATCAAAGAGTGTGAATTCCTAATTCTAAAATTCATACATCCAACAAGAATAATCCCACTAGTTCACAATTCTAATATCATTACTAAGTCACACAAAATGTATTTGTTAATCTAAACTTGTAACATTAATTAAAATTTTCGTTTGCTAAATTGTTTAACTTGTATAGTAACTTCCGGTCTATTTTTAGAAACCTTTTCTCCACTTCCTCTGCCTGTATTATACAAATCGTGTGCATGGCATTTCTCTCACTTCTCATTCTTGGATCAAGTGGAACTTTACACAATTGTTGTTACTCTAAGACAATACATGAATCGCTTTTTTTTTTTTTAAATTAACAAATTAACTAACTAATTAGTAGTTATTATTGATTTTGTTTCACATATAAAAAGTGAGATAAACCTTGCAGTGGTGAGAGATGACATAGTTGTGCGCTATTTCTTTTATATGAGCTCTTTAGCGGCCCCCGAAAGGGGAAAAGAAACTATTATTTTGTGAGGTCTGTCTGTCCGTCCCGTTTAGATCTCGTAAACTAGAAAAGATAGTGAAAATCCGACATCACAATATTTTAGACCATTTAAAGTTTTGATGCAAAGGCTACTTTTTCTTTTTGATAAGCTAAAAATCTCCTTTTGAAATTTAATCATGCAAGCCGTTTTTTTCCCCATAAAAATACATTTTTATTACTATTCAATATTAATAGTAACAAACACTGGAGTCTATTTAGTAAAGGAGATAGCTATTTACCATATTTTAAACACATTTATCCCAACGGTTTTAGATTTTTGCCTTTTTTTTTTTTTCACAATTGTATTGCTAAGTTAAGTAAGTTCTGTCAAACTAACTACTACATTTAAAAAAAATTTAAGAAACAAAAATCTATTTAGTATGCATATAAGTGGAACATAATTTAAAACAACAATTCATAAGTAGTTTTTCATATTATCGCGTGAACTGTAGACATACACCACACGCGGAAACATTTAACTAAAGGAATTTTTTTTACCAAATTTTTTTTTATCTTGAGGCGTTGAATAGGATATTGACCCTTTACAAAACAATGAGATCAATTTACATTTAAAATTACCACCAGTGAGCTCTAAGTATAAGCAATCATTATGTGTTGTTGTTTTTTTTTTAAATTCGCCCTTTTCAATTACTAATAGATTTAGCTTTAGTGTTAGTCTCACTGGCGGATCCAGGGGGTGGAGGCGGTCGAATTTTAGATTAGAATTCACACAATTTGTAAACGAATTTATTACTTATGTTAATAATATATACTAATTATTTATATTTTTAACATATTTTTATATTATTTCGCCCCCCCCTTCTAGTATGTTGGCCGATTTGGTGGGTCGGGAGGGGGCGATGACATCAATCCGCCCCCCCACCCCCAATAAACTTTTGAGTTGGGGAGGCGGTCCAATTTATTTGTAGAAATCACAGCTTGCTAACAGAATCAATTAAATATCTATATGATTAAAACATGTTATTGATATTTTAACCGATCTTTATATTATGTCGTTCCCCTGTTGACCGATTGGGGGGGGGGCGAATACCTCTACTGCCCTTCCCACCTAAACCCTTTGAGTGGGGGGGGGTCCTACTTTTATGGACTAATCATAGTTTGTGAACAAAATTAGTTGAATTAATATATAAATTTTATATAATTTCGCTCCCCTTCTGGTATTTTGGCCGATTCGGTGGGGTAGGGGTATGCGATTGCCCTCCCCACTCTAGCCCTCTTAGTGGGGGGGGGGCCGTCTTATTTTTATGGAGAAATCATAGTTTGTGAATATCTATATACTATAAACTACGTATTGATATGTGAATCCATTGTATATTATGTGGACTACAATCTAATCTCAAATTTTACGATTATTAAATATAAAATGAAAAAGGTTTGTACCAGGTGGAAGGGGCGATACATGCAATCGCCTTCCCTCCCATCGACAAACAAATACTTTTTCTTTTTGTATTATAGTTAAGAAATTACTAAATTAAAAAAATCTGTCACTGATATAATTTATATTAGCTATAAATTAAATTCTTATATCGAGTCGCCCCACCCCTATTCTTTAATGCCAAATGCAATCATTAGCAGAAATTATTAAAGGAGCGAGGATTAATCGTTTTCACTCTATCGCCCCTGCCCTTTCCAGACAGAGTTTATTTAATTTCACATGAATTTATCATAAGTATTTTAAGAAAGACTTTGCTTTGGAAAAGTTAGAATTCAAACGAAATTTTTCAGTACAAAAGTCACAATTGAGATGAGTTCTAAACCAAAATAATTGTTTCCTAGTCGCCTTTTCCAACCGTTGCTCAATCTGATATCTTCTAGTTACATAAATTTGGGACTATAACTCAGAATTTACGCTTGAATTATATTGAATATTATTTATCGAATAATTTTTTCTTCGTCGGCGATCTTCAAAGCTTTAATCTAAATATGTGGGGTATCTGATCTTTTCAAGGAACAAATCGGTTTTATTTGCAATGTATTAAGGGCCTATAAATTCATATTAGAATAGTTTACAACACTATTCAAAGGGTCCTTTTTTAATAGGGAGCTTTAGGTCAGGAGAATGCGTTTCTTCAGTGAAGAATGCAAGAAAACACTTATGTCGTCGGGGCTTCGCCCAGAACTCCACTGATGAGTAATGAGCTGTAGATGTCAGGAGAATGCGTTTCTGCAGTGAAGATTGCAAGAAAACGCTTTTGGAGTCGAGGCTTTGCCCCGAACTCCATTGATTAATAATGTGCTGTAGATGTCAGGAGAATACTTTTCTTCAGTGAAGAATGCAAGAAAACGATTTTGGCGGACTCACTGGAGAAGCATACAGCGTTCCCCCAGACCCCCAAGCTTGAAAGAGAAAGGCCTCAACATGACTGGGTTTTTTTTTCGCCAAAGGTTGAGAAACACTGCTTTTTAAAAAAATTCTTATATATATATATATATATATATATATATATATATATATATATATATATATATATATATATATATATATATATATATATATATATATGCTGTACGCACGTTTATGCATATTGTTAGGGTTTACTGGGCGCTAGGGTTAGGGTTTGAAAAAAAAATAGCCCCCCCCCTCACTCCAAAGTTCTGGATCCGCTAGTGGCAACTTAGTCCTGAGGCTATTTAATATCTGTATTGATTGACACACTGAAACCTAAGACCAAACTGTTAACACAGAAGAATGGCAAGATGGTGGAGTATTTATTGAAAGCAATTAGCAAATAGAGTTATAAAATAAAACTCAGAAATACCTGTCATTCTAATTTTAGTTTACTTTTGTTCTAAGCAGACAATACTTAAGTAGACAGTTTAGCCTTTTTGTGGGGGGTCAATGATTCTGAAGACTTTGCAATATCACTTCTGTTTGTGGGTTAGGTGGATGATTTACTTATAAAGAACTTCTTGTCTTAAAAATGTAATCCAGTTTATAATTTAACACCGACACATTTCACATATAATCAATTTGTAAACGTTATTTTGGCTCGGATTTGTAAAGCATGCTATTTAGAAGCTGTGGCTTTCTTTTTCCTTTAAAATAAAGTAAGAAAATCTGTGTTCATTCATTCATCTACTCAAACGATCCATAATGTTGTATTTTATAATCACCTTGTTTTTGGTATCAACACTCTTTGCTACTATGCAATGCGACAATATTCTGATTATCAGTCAGTATAAGGACGTCACTGCAATGGAGCCAGTGGGTTGCAACCAGAGCACAATGTGGACACTGGTCAGCGAGTCCAAGCTTTCTTGTGCTATGACCTGTGCTTCCAATGTGACATGCGCTGTTTTCTTGTACAGCTCCTGGGCGTGTAACTTGTGTCAAGGTAACCAGGTAACCAATTTAGTTTTTAACTCCAATAAGACGTACTCTTGGTCGTATCAAACCTATGAACAGAACTGGCCACTGAATGATGTAGTCAACAAATATACGCAGCGCTCATTGAATATCACCAAGAAGATAACACCTGGGACCGTGGTAGGTAGACATTTTTTCACTAGCATTACCAATAACAATGAAATGTCAAATATACTGTATTATGTAAAACAATCTTTCGTCACTTCTGAATCAAATTTTGTTTATTTTCTTGTAGGTTCACCTGTACGGGCTTGTGCATAATCTCACTGGATTTTATATCAACTTTAAACAAGACATTCTCTCTACCAACGTCACATTCCTCTTCAGGGCACGGTACGCCCCTGGAACTTTGAATCCAATTATTGTATTAAACTACTGTGTCAACAATACCTATGGTCCAGAGATGAAACCAGTCATTGACCCATATCCATTTGTGGCTAATACAACAACTACTGTGGACATTTTAGTAACAGGAGTTGGATATAAGGTGTTTATAGACAGGTCGTTCTGTTGCTTCTTTCAACACCAGTTGCCCATCGAAAGCACCAATTTTATTTATGTCACTGGATACATTGAAGTATTTGAGTTTAGAATGTAGATTTTTCCTATAGACCAGTGTTTCCCAAACGTTTTCATTAACGGAACACTTCGCACATTCTGAGTATTTAGGGGAACACTTTGCTACGTTTTTTTCAGAGATTAATTCACGTACTGACCTATTACTACTAGTTAATTATTCCAGTAGTTCGTGGAACACCTATTCAGGCCTGGGGAACACTAGGGTTCCAGAACACAGTTTGAGAAACACTGCTTTATAATAATAATATTATTGATAATAGAACGAAACCGAACAAAATATGAAAACCTTATAGCTTGGAGATTAAACGACTATCTTATACTATAAAGTAGAATGTAAGGCGTATGTATGTATGCATGTATGTACGTGCCGAATAGAAATCAAAACCGTTTGACCAATCTTGATAAAACTTGGCACAAATGTTCCTTGGGTACTAACTTGAACCGTGACGTATGTATTGTAGCCCTAAAACAAACTTAAGACCCTCAAAACAAAAGTTGACCAACTATATGAAAGCATTATAACTTCATCGATCTAGGCTATGTTTACCATGTTTACATTAGAAAAGATCGAAAGGATCTAGATCTAGATCTAATTTTAAGAACTATACTTTGTGCAGATAGTTTTTTACTCTGA
The DNA here is from genome assembly GCF_947242115.1 of Biomphalaria glabrata. Classification (NCBI taxonomy): domain Eukaryota; kingdom Metazoa; phylum Mollusca; class Gastropoda; family Planorbidae; genus Biomphalaria; species Biomphalaria glabrata. The sequence continues at coordinate 14,560,777 of NC_074725.1, read as the reverse complement.
CACATGAAAATACAAAATAAAGTCCATATCTTTCATTTTTTAATAAAATTAAGCGTCAAATTTGTGTTTCAAAATCATTTTTTTTTACATAAATTCATTCCTTATATCTGCGAATTTAGAATTCCTGATGTAGGCCTACATTCTTTCATTAGAAAATACCGTAATGTTACACATCTGTCTATTCCTAGGTTTAAAACTCTAATTCAACTCTAAGATGAGTTTTATACTTTAACACATGAACATACTAATTATAGTCCATTCATTTCATATTTTAATCATATTAACATTCAAATTTGTTTTTCTAAAGCATTTTTCATACATTCGTTCACTAAAGCTGGAAGCTATGTTGAGATATATTCATTCATTAATCACGTACTCTTCATGCGCATAGCAAATTCTTCATTCATAGCTCCATTCACACTATTGTATACATTTACGCATTCCGCATTCGCTTTACTTATATCATTATTATTTCGTTTAATTGTTTACAATACACTCTCAGTGACTATATCGACAGTAATACGCAACTTAAGACCCGCGGGGTGCGGGTAATATATGTCTAATGAAAGAAAAAAATAACAATATATCCTGTGGTTATATCAGCCAAAAAGATAGGGACAACTGACCTCCATATTCGAGGCCCTAAACATTCCTAAAAATGTCTCTCTAGCCTAGGCTAGTCTACTACAACTGTGCTTCAGTCAAAATTGGAAGCACTTTTATGTTGGTACTTTGGCTGTTCAGAATCCAGCGGGGGGGGGGGGATGCGAAATTGCAAATGCACCACCTTGCTTCCCCCTGCAGGCGCCCATGTTGGTCAGGCATTCCTGGATGGGTTATGATATGTAGTGCACAAACACATCTGACCGTTTCAGCGTAAATTTTGTTGTAATAATTATTGATTTAATTTAGCTTTAGCTGGGTACAAATCTTTTGGTCATTTTATTTTTTAAAATTTACATTATAAAAACTGAAAATACTAACAGGAAGTTTTTTTAGACAGTAAATTTTTAATTAACTTTGTTTTTTAATGTATGTTTTTTATTCCGTGCTACATATACATTATTTGTCATCTCCCTTTTATAGCACAAATTGAATCTCTAGTAAATGACATAGAAAGTAGCATATGGAATAAGAAATGCCAATTAATCTTTGCCTCAGAGTATTTTATTAGTTTGTGTTTTTGTATGTGTATGGTATGGTTCAGTGTTTTATTTATTATTACATAAGGTGCGTTGGTCCGACCACATACCAGACACAGAAATCTTAAAGCTGTCCAACATGCACAGTATGAATGCGACAGTAAAAAGGTCCCAACTCCGATGGGTGGGACATGTAGTCCGCATGCCTTCCCAAGCGACTTCTGTACGGGCAGTTGTGTGCAGGAAAGCGCTCCCGAGGAGGCCAATACAAGCGCTATAAGAGCACATTCAAGGAATGCGATATCGACATTCGCGGCTGGGAAGCACTAGCTCTCGATCGCTCCTCATGGCGTGAAGCTGTGAGTCTCAGAGTCTCAAGATTTGAAGCAAGAAGAGTGGCCAGGGCGAAAGAGCACCGAACCAACAAAAAGCTGAGAGAAGAAGCAGGCCTATCTGCAACTGACTTAACCCACCCATGCCACATATGCGGCCGGCTTTTTAAAGCGAGGATTGGAATTCACAGCCATCTTCGAGTCCATATGAAATGAGAAATGTGCTCATCTTCGACCACGAAGGATGAGCTCTATATTATTACAAAGCTTCAATTAACTCACTCTGTGTCTGTTTGTAGGGTAAAAAGTGTGTACACGTTATTTTTCCCACACCCAATCTAGTACCAAGCTGAAGTTTCGCACAATTATTTCTTTTACCTGACAACAAAAGAATCAATAACAAGAATTAACTAAGTAGTTAACTTTAACTATTGGTAATTATAATTTGTTTGGTATCTTGAACAAATGAAGAAATGGTACTTGACAGATGTGGTGGTTTGCGTAGAATTAGTTCCATTGAGGAGCCCTGATTGTTTATGCAATGGGCTATGTTGCTGCAGATAAAAATGATTTATGTGAAACGTCACTGACTGGGATATTTAATTTCGAGATTTTTAGGGCATGCCTGTGTCCGCCCAGCTTACACGTGCCCAGCTTACTTACGTGCCCAGCTTACTTACGTACCCAGCTTACTTACGTGCCCAGCTTACACGTGCCCAGCTTACTTACGTGCCCAGCTTACTTACCCGGTGACTTTTTACAGTCATGTTTAACATTGTGTGATTTCTTTGGTCAGTACGATCTGAAAACTGTTTCATCTAGGGCCTAGCTTCAAAAGAGTAACTGACCTCAGCTGTGGTAATTGAAGTAGATTGTACTGCCCACACAACCATCCTCGCGAACAGTTGGCTTGTGGACCTTGACATACTGAACAGAGGCGGCCTTAGTCCAAGGGGTGTCAAGTGGGGCAACCGCCCCAGATTCCACGCCTTGGTGTGGGGTGGGGGGAGGGGCAGGGGGAGGGTAGAGCACGATAATGACAAGCTTTTGTCACTGTCATGTCAGGGTCTTGCCTGTATTTAAATTACTTAAGTATTATTAAGTATTAATGTATCTAGGTATTAAAGTAATTTAAATAATTATTATTACTTTTTGTCCCAAGTTCAGCCCGACAGTCACACCATACACACCCAGTTGTGCATTAACCAATAAACGATGTGTATGATGATTTAAATTAAAAATATGAATTCAATCTAATGATATTTCTACAATGAAAAATGATATATGATCAACAATAATGATAAAGAAATATGAGTAGGCCTACATATAGCATGGTATGCAAAATCAATACTTATAGTAAGATTCTAGTAAATACTTATGTATTTAAAAATCAACAAGAATAATTCACCTTAACTTATAAGGTTCAGTAATATTGTCCACACAGTGACAATCTTTCAAGACAACAACTGGCAATACAAGTAGATTTGGCTTCCAGCTAAAGATACTGTCATCGACGATCCTCAGGTGAAAGTTTATAGTAGCATCAAAAACTCACAACTTCATAAAGCACCACCAGGTCTGAATATAGCAACTCGCAGTCTGGAATCTGGAACCTCAGACTCGTAAATCAAACTTGAAACATCGGACAGATGAAAACCTCAGTCCTATAACCTAAAACTGAGATCTCACTCCTGAAACCTGAGACTGAAACTTGACACTAAGACTGAGATTGAGACCCTATACAAAGATTAAGAACAGACTCTTCTAATCTTCTAATCTATATACAAAAAAATACGAATACAATCGAATCCAAATAGAAATTAACCACACAATATGAAATAAAACTCACCCTAAACAGGGATCAAGATAATCCTTTAAGAATATCTACCAAGGACAACGATAAGGCTATCCAATACCAGATCCAAGGAGAAATTCAAGGGCGGACAAAAATATAGCTTGCTTCAGTCTATCAACATGGCGTGAATGCACCAGACGAGCTAAGACAAAATACGTCATAAAATATTATGACGAAGCGACAAGGGGAGATCAGCTACTACACCGAAATAAAATAACGCAAATTGCGTCATCAAGAGTTGATGAAAAATGGCGCCACTAAACAGTGAAAATTCCCAGTAAGACTAAGCAATCAATTCAATAGTTGCGACAGTCAGCCCATCGTACAAATAGTCGTGCTATGGCCTATGTCAGTAGCCCAGAATTCCACGCTTTGCCAAGGCCGCCATTGGTGCTGAAGAGAAACTTAACTTCTTTATCTTCTTCTAATTCTTTGTTGTAATGTAGTTCACCTCTTAATGTTTTAAGAGAAGAAAGGGGAGGTAGCTTCTACTGTTTAAATAGGCTGTATAAGAATAAGTTGAATTACACCCCTTAGAATTTGAATTCCGAATTTTAGTTTGCAAGTCAGTTGTCTGGGAAAAGAATTACTAGTTAATTTGCCATTGTGGAAGAACTCTTGTTTGAACGTTATAATTTTCTGGATTATTCTCTTATAAAATTAGAATGTCGAGATGTGCTAAAACAAGCTAGGGCTGTAAAGCCACTGGGATGGATGGGTGTCCTAAAATTAAATTTGGTCTTGAAAATCTTTATCAAGAACAGACACTCACCGGATATTTGCGCGTGTAAATGCCCTATTCATAAAGAGTTAAATAAATAAATAGAAGTTTAGGAACATTTTGTCGTGTAAGTCTGGATCTATAGGCCTAACATTAGAAGTTTATAAACTATGAGTAGATTTATGCACTCAGTTAACTAGGATATTTTTTCGCGGGCTAGAGGAGGTAGGAGGGATAAAAAATGTTAATTATTTTTTTTTAAATCTATGATTATTAGTTATTTATTGCTCTTACAAAAATTTGTCGGCTGTATAAATAAGGAATCGTCTTTTTGTAAAAAAAAAAGTTTTTTAAAAATATATTTTACATTTAAGTTTGCAAAATTACAAAAGTTCTTTATAAAATAATTCACTCAAAGATCTGAACGAACTAAATTACTTTGATACAAATATACATTTGTTTACTGTTTTCTATATTTAAAAGTCTAGATTTATGTAGGCCTATCATTATATCATTATACCTTCATTTAATTTTAACCATCATTGCTTTTTCGCTGAGAGGGGGGAATTTGGGCGGCAATAAAAAGTTCCATTTTTTTTTTATTTTTAATTTTAATTTTTTAATCATCATTTCTCATTAGTTAATTAAAGAATGTGGTTCAGTGTCTTGGAGTGTTTCTAGGGTAAGTGATTTTACTTATGACTAATGGAGTTACATTATTCAAATGTTAATATTTATTTGTCACAAACCTTTAAGTGCTTTTAGATCTATTTTGTGACTGATTTAGTTTCTTTTACTTTTGAAGTGGAGCCTAAATGGTATTTAATAACTTTTTTTCTAACAAATTAAACAATAATCAGCCTAAAAAATTTAATAATGTACGTAGATATTGATCTGTATAAATATTAACAGCTTTTCAGAAATAATAATTTTAATATTAATACTAATAAAGCGAAATTGTTTTCCAAAAATTTAAAATGATGACCTTTGACCTAAGCCAATCGTCTTGGCAATACAACATTAAAACTAACAGTTAACAGTATTATTGAGTATAGATGTAGATAATTATTGATAATAGATTCTAAACCTAGGATATTATAATCATAGTAGAACTAGATAGATCTATATATTTTAGATTCAAATATCTTTTTAATGGATTCTATATCTAGACTAGATTGCTTTATGATTATCCCCTACGGCCCTAGACTAGACTAGTTAGTATTTGCTCTTCTACAGTCTACAGAGACTGACAGTCAGAGACAGTCTACATGATGATGACACATGTGCACTCTCAGTCTCAGTGACTCTCGTACTAGTTAGTACGTTACTGTCGCTACTATTTACTAATTACTAGACTCTAGCTAGAATCTACGTACTCTTGCCTTTCTCTTACTCTTAGACTTACTTAGTCTTATATTGATTAATTGAATTTTTTTTTTCGTTAATCATTCGACGGTTGGGTCCCCGCTGAACACAGTTACATTAGTTACAATGCTATGTTACGTAGTATGCAAGTGGCACCTCCCCAGGACATACTCACACTGCATACTCTAATTATGATATTAATTATTATTTATTGGAACTAGATCTAAAAATTCTAAATCTAGAATCTAAATAATCTAATCACTAATCTAAAATTAGATCTATGAATGATCATTATTCAGTACAGCCTTAGCCTTAGTAGAGATACAATGATACAGAAAATTAAATTATGATTAGATCTAGTCTATAATCTATTGCTTGGCTCTAGATATCTAGATCTTATATAGTATTAGTATTAGATCTAGAATCTAGTACTCTGTAGATCTACTGTCACCTAGATTTACTAATGATTTAGAATGATAATAAAAAGAATATAGACTCCATATGATGCTAGCATATATCTATCTATATAATTATACTATATATATATTATATATTTATAGATTCTATATAAAATATAGACTAGTATAATAGACAATCACAATGCCTGAAGTTAAAGGATTTCACTTCTTTGAGTAAGTTTTTTTTTTTTATATTCATATATCTAGAGATCTAGATATAGATATTAATAATTAGATGTAGAATCTAGACTATCATCTAGATCCGCTGTTATAATTATTTACTTTTATCTAGATTTCTACATATCTAATCTACATATTATATATAGGCCTATATATAATAATAATTATTATGTAATTATATATGTTTTAGTATTAATACTTTAGATCAGTGATGGGCAAACTATGGCCTGTGAGCCAACACTGACCCCTCCAAAAGTTTAATTAGGCCCGCCACATGTTTTCAAAATAAAAATTTTAAAAGTACAAATTTCCTTCAAAATGTAAGAATTGAAGTTTTCTGTACCAAATGAACCATTGGAATAATATTGCAAATTTTTATTTCCATTATACACTCAAAGTTGTTGTCCCATTAGTACAGTTTCATAAATTGCCTAAACTAAATCCTTGAGTCCACCCACCCTTAAAGGGAACAAGTCTGACATTTGTAAAAAAGTAAAAGCAATTGGTCATTATGCTGGCCACGGAACATGACACCTTCTTTAATGGTTACAGAACCAGAGGACCCGTAGATTGCACAGTCTAAGAGCCTACTTCCTTTTGATTTTTTATTTAAATTGTATACTTAAATATTTTAGCTATAAAATGTTGGATAAAAAAAGCTAGAGATTATTCTAAATATGTTTTTCAAGAAGCACTTTTATTTTAAACTTAAAAACAAACCTCTGATGGAAGAATTGCTCAAGTTTACTTTTAATAATAAATATGTTTGAAGCTGATTCAAATAAGATGAACTATTATCGAGGCACTCATAGCTTCATACAGCATTAGTTCTAGTTAAATTGTGATATCGTTAATTCTTATTTGAAATTTCTGTACTTTCTTAATAAAATATTTTTATAATAAAATAATTTGGGCCCGCCAAAATTTTTCATTCATTTTTTGGCCCACTTCAAAACGTTTGCCCTTCATTGTTTTAGATCATAAACCCAGACACCTAGCCTTTCAAGATCTTGATTTCTTGATCTATCTAGAATAGATCTATCTCTATCTTGTCACTTTTGTCCAAAAGAAAAAGTACCCCATTCAGAGTTTTCGATCTATTGAGATAATGTACTTTCCCCAACTAATTTCAGAGTTGGGTGGAATAAGGGGGTCCGAAAAAATCCAGAAAATCAAAACTTAAATTTTTAGCCAGTTTCATACCCTCCCCCCTTCAATTTTGTCTAATGTTCAGATTTTTTTTTCTACTGTTCAGATTTCATTCATATCTGTAAGATGTTTTCAAATAACAATTTTTTGTCAGGTTACTTCTCACTGAGAGTTAGGAACTAAAAAAAAAATTTTTGGAGGAATGACAGTAATTAGCAAGCTTAGTGTCAGTGATAAAACTATTCTTTCAATTTTTTAAAGTGGATGTTTTGTTTTAAGCTGCCTGTATCACGAATGCTGATGTTAAAAATCAACAACAGTGTCTGTACCAGTAAATGCATTTTTCTACATCTTGTGATGATTACAAATGCATTTATTTGTTTTATTAAATGCCTAATTATTTCCCCACTCTATGACATGAGTACAACATAATTTAATATACGAGTTGGGTTATCCGTCACCTGCATGCCAAAGACAGATAAAGCCTTGCAAAAGCTTATAAAAGCTGCCTAGTCATGTGATATGTGCACTAGACAGACTTCAGTCTATCTCGGATTAAGCTGAAATTGTGCACAATTATTTCTTTTACCTGACAACACAAGAATCAATATAGAAAAATTAACCAATTAGTTAATAAACTATTGGTAATAAATTATTTTATTTAGTATCTTGAACAAGGGATAGAAATTGTACTTGACAGATGTGAACTCTTGAGACCTGAGTGAAAGGGTGATACCCAGTTTTAGTTTTGTGTTGTCTGTCTGTCTGTCCATCCATCACGTTTATATCTCATAAACTCGAAAAGATAGTGAAAATCCCACATCATGATATTTTAGACCTTTCAAAGTTCTAATGCAATGGCTACTTTTTTTCTTTTCTGAAAGAGAAAATTTTAATTTTTAAAATCAACTATGCAAGCAGTGTTTTCATAATAATACACCATTTTTACAACTATTCACTTTTAATAGTAAAAAACTCGGGAGACAATTTAGTAAGGAAGATACCTATTTATCATATATTTAACACATTTATGCCAACTGTTTTAGATTTTGTGTCCAAAAAAATGTTTTTATTATTTCTATTGCTAAGTGAGTAAGTTCTGTCATACTAACTACTTCAATTTAAAAATAATGTTTCCTTTTTTTTTAAAGAGAAAAAATCTATTTAGTATGACTATAAGTGGACTATAATTTAAAACAACAATACATTAAGTAATTTTACATATTACTCACGTGAACTGCTGCACGGCTGCGCATGAGGCACCTAAATAAAGTTTTTTTTAAGGGAAACGTTTTATCTGTTGAGGCTTTGAATGTTAGATTGGCCCTTTACAAAACAATTAGAACAATTAGATAATCATTCAATAACATCAGTTAGGCCAGGCTCCACCTTCGTCTACCAATTGGTCTGTTGGACCGTTGGTGCACCACACAAGATCTGTCAACCGTTTTTCTCCATTCCTCTCTATCCTTTGCCTTTGATAGAATTTCATTCACTGACAGGCCTGTCCATTCTTTGACGTTGTCTTCCCATCTATTTTCTCTGTCTTCCTCTTCATCTTCTTCCTGGTACTGTTCTCTGAAGGAAAGTCTGTGCGAGTCCTGAGGAACTTGTGATGTGGCCATAGAGTTTGTGTTTACGTTTTTTGACAGTGGTTAGCAGGTCATCATGGGGTCCAATGGCTGTATTAATCCTGTTTCTTATTTCTTCATTCGTGATGCGGTCTTTGTGACACCCAGGATTTAACTAGATCTTCATAACTATCAGCTCATTGAATACATATGAATATTAACAATGTAATAATAATAGGCCTAATAATAATAAATCTCCGTATCCTGTGGCATAAGTATCAACAGTATCGGCAACACTTTCGACATGTAGGCTGCATGTCTATTCTTTTTGTATTCATGGAGATAGGGCTGTAGTTGTTGTTTGTAGTTCATAGTTTCTGATATTCTTTCTGAAAATATTGAAACCTGCCTTTCTACGTGCATGAGTGGGCCTCTGCGGAGGCCGATTTTGAGTTTGTGTTTCCAAACAGTCTTTGTAAATTTGTTTCTTATGCATTAAAAAAACGATCATGTAAACATTCACCAAGATACCCCCATCTTCCCTCCCCCTATCACAAATGGTCGAGACAAGGGATAGAAACATAGCGCATCGAGAAAGCTAAAAGTTAAACAATTGTAAAAATATTTCTAATCCCACAGATGTATTATGTCTAGGTCAATCATACATATAATTACATGACTGATCCAAACAAATCGATACAATTACACTTAAGTCGATACAATTACACTTAATATAAGATTTGTTTTTATTTTTAAAGTATTGTTTTTAAAAAGGTTTTTCTTGTTTGTACCGAAAGTGTCTACCGTTGCGAGAGAATAAAGAGTGCAATTTAATGTAACAATATCATTTTGTGCTAATAAACAATTAAAATTTCGCCATTTATTAAAACTTATTGGGAATAATAAAGTAAGAAAACTTCAATGCGTGAAAACTGACCGCTGGTTGTGTCGTTTGTAATGATCAATGCGTAAGTCTCTAGTTCTTCCAAGCAATAACAGGCTCTGATTTAGCTTTGTTTTTGGTCAACCCCAAGTGAGAATATTAATCATTTATGCATGAGTCAGTAAGTTAGCCTTTAGACTTTTATAGCTATCAACGCTCTAATAGTCTGGAAGTAAGCATCTAAATGTTGTATTAATTTATGGATGAAATATGAAAACTAATCTTCATATCCGCCTTTAGTTTACTTTGAACTGAAACCCGGGTTTCTCCATTTCTGGTTAGTGTCATTCTTGCACCTGATTGTTCTCGCCCATGTGACATTGTTGTGGGAATGATATAGACTCCAGAGTTACGTGTCCATGTTTACATTTCTCTTGTCAGTGACGCTGTCGACCCCTAAGCTACTTGGCACCGCCATGATCGAAATGCAGATCAGAGTGTTTCTCAACTTATTCTGCCAAATACCCTTGGAGTAGTGTGCTTACAATTCGTCGTTGGGTTGTAGTTTCAGACAGCTAGTCAAACCTTTGCGGACGTATTTTATGTTTCATAACACACAACTGAAATACAACTTGAACAGACTATTTTTTAAAGATAACATCCAAAATAGATTAAAAAAAATATATTAAAAAAGATTATCTATGGGGAATAAATCCACATTTACAGACAAATATATCAATACTGTAATAATTATTTTCTCTTTTTGGATATCAAACAAAACTAATTGGTAGATTCGTGCGTTGCCTTCGACATTAAATGATTGAGCAAAGTTTCAACTTGATCCGAGAATGGGAAGTGCGAGAAATAACGTGTCAAAATGTGTCTCAGAGTGATTTGAAATAAGCTTTGTAAAAATGGAACTTAACATTCACTGACTAACGTATAAAACGTTTAATTTCAATGTAGAGATGTGTAGAAATATGTAGAAACACAAATGAAATGACAGTATGTCAAAATATCTTTCAGCTCACTTAAAAAAAAAAAATTACAATAAACCCACGTCGTTCTGCCAGGCGTCACTTGAAGGTTTCGTCAGAAATCCTCAGCCAATAGAAACTCGCCCGCGGCGCGCGCGCGCACGCACGCACGCACACACACACACACACACACACACACACCAACCCCCCTCCCTCTCGTAACTAGTGGACTTTTTTTTTACTTCATAATATCTCCCCGCTTATTTTTCTGTCATACTATTTACATATACACAGACACAGAGTGACTGTTCCTTCTTGATGAACAATGAAATGTCTGCCAAGAATCTCACCAAGGTATTGGACTCCAGGTTGGGTGTCATTTGTAAGCGGTGATTTCTGCTTGACAGTCGTGTAAAAACAAATGAGACTTTGCGTTACAGATATTATTTAATATCTATCTATCTATCTATCTATCTATCTATCTATCTATCTATCTATCTATCTATCTATCTATCTATCTATCTATCTATCTATCTATCTGTCTGTTTGTCTCCATATCTATCTATTTATATATATACCGGTACGTTTGTTATACATGCGTTTGTTAACCCATAGCAATTTTTAAGCGGCTATATGGCTGTTTCCTATAAATGGGCCGCAGATGTCTTGCCAAAGGATGTTTCTGACACGATGATCTCATTCTCATATATCGGGTTGGACGAATTGCTATTTTCTTGCTAAAACTACTATCATTATCATCATGATTCTACTAGGTTCACTATTACTTTATTTGTTTGTAGCATCAACAAATTCTATGACTATATCCAAAAACCTGCTACATTGCATGGCTACTCTCTCAACACAGTGAACGTCTTCCATGATGGCACTTTTTTTTTTGTTTGGTTTTTCTACGTTGACAAGCCTTAATAGTGTAGATCAGTGGTCTTCAACCTTTTTTGGCCTACCGCCCCCTTTTCGAATTTTTTCTTAAAAAAAATCCGCCAGCGCCCCCCTCTAAGGAAAACAGTTATAAAGAAGCGTGAGAAGGCAAATTTGAACAAAATATCATCGTTCTATTAATTTTTATGCTGTCAATATCCCGCTTGAGAGACGACCGCATGCCAAAAGCGATTGTTGTGAACTCCTTGGCCTATGACTGACGAGCTTTGAGGGGCCCCTCTCCCCCGTGAGCGCTATAAAGATTTTTTCAGGCGCCATTTCGCTCTCACTGGCATAGAGGAAAGTACCTGGCAGCATTCTCTGGCAGCAGCCTCTGAGAGAAACAGTTCGAGAGCTCTTACAAAAACTGCGGGACAAACATTTCATACTCAAAGAAAAGCCAGCATACAACGGCTTTGTCTGCATAAAATTCGGGAAAATATGTAGGTCGCAGTTGGGTTTCCGTAGTTATGTGAAACACTGGACTCTGCCGTAATCTTCGGAATTAAAGGCAAAAACAGCCTATATTATCACTATGCAAAAATTATGTCAAATAATTTGCAGTGATTACACACAAAAATTAATTGTAAAGACTATCTTTCAAATCCTAAGAATAGTCTCCGTTTGAAGTTTTGAATATTAGAGCCTACTCTTTTTAGGTTTAATTGTAAATTTAGTTTTAATTTTTAATATAAATATTATTATTGCTGAATTCACTACAAAATGAAATTAAGCTAATGGTAACCTTGTGCCTCCTGTAGTCTGACAATATTAGAAATTTCAAGCTTTAAGTTAGCCAAGGCAAGGCGAAGGTCTCCTCTATTTGCTACATCCAGTCTATTTCTTTGCTTATTCATTAACTTTGTTACGCACTAAATCTAGGTTAACCATGTATGTTGATGGAATAGCTAAAACATAATTCCATTTTCGACCAAAGTTTGGAATTTTACTGAAACATTTAAATGCAGCCACATCTCTGTTGTGCCTCTAGGGGCGTAGCTAGGAATTCTTGACATCTTTGGAGGCCGATGCATTTTGCGTAATATTTAATTTAATTAATTAAAAAAGCAATAATTTGAGCCCCCCCCCTTAAATGGGGGCCGGGATTTTCAAATTTCCCCTCTCCCCCCACCCTAGCTACGCCACTGTGTGCCTCCTATGTTTACATTCTTTTTTACTGAAGACATGATTTTGTAAATTTATTTTTTCATGCAACTCAATTTGAACGTCAGTAACAGATGTTTTAATATCTGTCATTTATATATATATTTTTTTTTAATTTTAAAAGCGAATCTTAATTTCTTCATAGAGCATTGTTATGTGAATTGCATAGATATCGGTGTCCTTGTGCAGTAATTCATTTGTCAAAAAACAAGTTATGTGAGATTGTAAAACTCTTTAAAATAGATTTAATATCTCGATAAAAGAGAAAATGATATTATCAATAAAAGTCAATCTCTTTCCTAGCCGTCGGAGGTTCATTTCATTCATTGGTGTTAGATGTCTACCGTGTAAAACACTTTTTTTTAGCCTGTATTTAGTCATCGCTCATAGTTGAATCTTCCCGTTTCTCAAAAAAATAATTATTTAAGAGCTTAAAAAACGAGCCATAACCATTAACAAACCCCTTTCGAAATCCAGCGAACTTCAGTTTACAACAAGAGTCTAACACCTTTTTCATCATTTGTTTCACAAAACTGTTGAAAGATGCGCTTATTTTCGGCATGGGTTTGTATTTTATTTACAGTTTTATAATTAGATTCAAATAGAAATGAAATTGCGGCTAAACTTTTCTTGTGTATCATAACTCACAATGTGAATAGTGAATAGATTTGTTCTTTATTCTATAATACCTAAGAAGTCATTGTAGCGTCCAACCACTGATGGTTTCCTATATGTCCCCATAAGCTACTTAACAAGACAATTTTGAAATAATATTTCATCTCTAACAGAAAAAAAGTCTTTTTGTGTTACACATGTTTTAAAATAAATTTAGATTTAATCAAATTTTTTTAACAATATCATAAGAATTTTTAAAAAGCTATGCATTTTTCTAAGAAGCCACTAAAACATATCCTGCTTTGCAGTTTTTTGTTTTAATATTGTTTTGATTGTAGATTTTTATAATTGTTCATGAGTATTCTTAAATTATTTTTGGATATCGCAATATGTTCGTGAAGCCGACTTGGTTTCATAACCTCATCTGAAAATGCCATTAAAGTAGAACTTACTATTTTTCTAGTGGCAATTCCCTAAATCTCAAGGAAATATTACATGACACACCAGTGAGTTTTCGTAATATTGTATCAATGTTTTTTTTTGTTTTTAAAAAGTTAAATTTTTTTATTAATTGTTACCTATAATGGTTTTTGCAATTAACATTTACATATTAATATATTAACATATGCAGATAAAATAAACTATAATCTAAAAGGCGTATTACCTACTTTGTTTATCAAATCTTAAACGTTTATATGCGCGAGATCCATAGACAATAAATACTCTCCAATCATAGCAAAACAGTAAGAATTTTAAAAATAGAAAATGGGATTCCCGAACTCAATTTCTAACGCTGTTCCTATTCTTAAATTAGAAACAAGTTAACTATAATTTGTCTATATTTAGTTTAATGTTGGAGAATTTTAAAATTTGTTTTGTTTCAGAGCACCTTTAGTTTCTTCTTTCCGTCTGTATGCCCAGCGCCCCCTTACCGCCCCATTTTGTGCCCAGCGCCCCCCTACCGCCCCTTTGGCTCTCAGCGCCCCCCAAAATCTCGAAAACGCCCCCTAGGGGGCGATATCGCCCCCGTTGAAGACCACTGTAGATAGTGTGGCGGTTGTTGACCTGTGACCCTTATTGCACGCCTTCTTTCCAACACCGTGGCCAATCGGTGGTTTAAAACAATATGTGCCCTAGGGATTGTCTTGCATTTATTATGAAATACACAAACAAAGTATTATCACAGCGAGATGAAAGGGGGAAATCACTCTATTCCTTTTCATGTTTCAAAATTTTAGTTTAATTTACCGTCACATTGTTTTTCCCATCGGTAGTGGTAGATCTCTTCATACCGATATCTAGCTGTTTGTTTTACTTATTTATTTATTTATTTTTAAAAGCACCGTATCTGTTTTGGATTTATTTTTGTTACGCGAATTCTTTGTCTATTGTGAAACTCCCTCCATACACACACATACACACACACAAAAACAAATGATAATTACTTAAGACAACATTATAAACATATCAATTCAACAATATTATTTCGTTTCTAGCAATGTATTGATTTTTAGTCCACAAGAGAGGAGCCCCCGACCATGCCCCAACAATAAAGATAAACAAAAAATATCAGAATTTCCGTCGGGTTAGTAATTTTTTTTTTTTTAGGATTTTATTTTCAAACATTTTTTTTTGCTCATTTTACCGAAAATAATTTCAATCTTACAGATGGAAACATTATTTTGCCCTCTTGTACCAGATATGATTTACGACATTGCGTCAACTCAGGGCCTTACTCTCCACAAACTAAAAAAATATAGGCCTATATTTTGTTCTAAAATATGCATTGCATATTAAATATTTTTTTTAATAAAGGAAATGAGCATGTCTCTAGATATTAGTATTATTTTTAATAAATGGATTTTAATTGAAGCTTTCGAAAAAGTGTAGGTGCCTTTACAAAAGAATCTGCCCCTGGGCCTCCATATAATTAAATCCGGACTTGATTTATGACGAAAGCAGTAGTTTTGAAGTGAGTTGAAATTTAGTTTTTAAATCGTTCAACATCTTGTTATTTTATTTGGATTCTCACATCTATCTACATTCAAATTGAAAGCTGCAAATGTATGTGAAATAAAGTCACAGTTTATTTTTTGTTTAAATCTCAGCTTTATTCATGACGTGTTTGATCAAAAAGTTATACGTCTATTAGTTGTGTACTAGCTGTCTGGGGATCCAACCCAATGCATCTTCCCCCCCCCCCCGTGAACAAGATGGCATCACGAATGATCATGTCGTGGCATGCAAAGAAAGGTCAAGGCTGCTTTATGCATTTCTTTTACCTTTTAATTTATCTCTCTATGTGAATCAACCATCTGAATTGTGTACTTGACATTGTTTTCTAGGGCAAGTGATGTGGCGGTGAGTTGATTGTTTGACCACGGAAAACTTTTGCTTGCCTTTAGAACCGGTGAACTCTAAATTTATCTGACCTCAGGTCACGAAAGGGCGTCCCTCACTTACCCTTTCCCTGGTCTTCTGAGGGGAAAAAAAAACGAAAACTTTTTTTAAAAATCTGGATTTTGGCTTGTCCACTTGAGTGGCCTCCCCGTGGGGTAAAAGCCACATTGTTTTACGTGCTTTCCGTGGGCCACGTTTAAATCTTTTGAAAATCCGATTTAACTCTCGCCAGCACAGTGTTCAAAATAGGCGGCTAGTTTTTAGTCATCCGAAAACTTAGCTTTTCATTTCTAAAATAAAATTAGGCATTGGCATATAAATCTGGAGACATTAAGTAGATGGTAGATCAGAATGGAGAGATGTGATAAAGCAGGCCAGGGCCCTCCATGGAGACATAAAGTAGAGGATAGATCAGAATGGAGAGATGTGCTAAAGCAGGCCAGGGCCCTCCATGGAGACATAAAGTAGAGGATAGATCAGAATGGAGAGATGTGCTAAAGCAGGCCAGAGCCCTCCATGGAGACATAAAGTAGAGGACAGATCAGAATGGAGAGATGTGCTAAAGCAGGCCAGGGCCCTCCATGGACTGTAGCGCCACTGGGATGAATGGATACATATCAACCAATTTTAGAAACAAGAAATAGGTACTTATCGTGTTACGCACGGCCCCAGTTCTTACATTTCACCTAAAAGAAAATTCTCATCTATGGTGGAACAATAAATAGCTGTTTTTTTTTTGTTTTTTTTTTTTGGTGTATTCCGGTGTACGGAATAAAAGGTTGATTAATTATGTCTTTATTTTTTTTTTAAAGTTATATGATAGTTTTGTGGGAGTTGCTGTGGCCGAGTGGTAAAGCGCTTGGTTTCCGAACCAGAGGGTCTCGGAGCTTTCATTATCTACTCCCATGTCAACCCAGTATCCTCAGCTTCACTGATGACTGACTTCTTCCAGATTCGCTTGGGTCTGCCCACTTTCCTCTTTTCTTGCTGATTCCAATCAAGTGCCTGCCTTGTAACATATATAGCTGGTTTTCGCTGGGTGTGTCCTATCTAGCCCCACTTTCACTTTTTGAAATCTTGTGTATTTTCTCGGTTCTCTCCCACAAGGTGACAGAAGTTATATTTCCCGGCTACCCAATTCCGAACATCCGGCGTAGGCATCCGTTAACAAAGGTCTGAAGGTTTGTTTTCGTGCTTTGTGTGCGTTAGTCCTATCTCTTTAGTGAGCCTGTGAGGTTAGGAGAATCTGGGAGATTGTGTCCTTGCTGCATTCACCCACCCAAGGAACACGCTGGTCATATCTGAGACGCCACCTACTAGGTAGACAAGCGGTTCAGGCCACTCGCCTCATTTGGTGTGTGAAATATTGTCGATTTTCACGATAAACTAAACAATGTCAAGGACGCTAAACAAAAGTTTAATGCTGCCAACTACAAAACAAAGATACAAACGGAAAAGCTTAGAACATTTGATTCTGCAGTGCTAAAAAGTGCACACAAATTATTATATTGCTTTTAAAAAAGCGTAGCTTGTCAACACTTCATTCTTTACACCGGATGCACCAAAAAGCCGTCTATTTATAATATTCCGCCACAGATGAAAATCTCTAATACAATGGGCCTGCCATCGAAGAGGTTCTATCCATGGCAAAAGACAAAGAGGAATGGAGAAAGACGGTTGACAAATCTTGTGTGGTGCCCCAACGGTCCTACAGACTAAGGGATAGGTGAAAATGAATACAATGGTGACACTAAAGCTGGTTGGGTCAATCATTAAATTAATTATTGATTGTTGCTGCTCAGAGTAAAAGAAATATCATTTTAAACAAATGATAAAAATAGGGGCTACGGCGCCCAGCCTCTGTGCACTGGGCACTCGATGCCCTGGTCTTGGTCCATCCGAAATGCCTGGCCTCTCTTTTGTCTCTCGTCAACCTTGTCATGTAATCTAGAACCTACCTGGCAGACAAGTTACTTCACCATTTAGTTTAGCCAGTCCCCTCGTTCGCCTCAGAATAGAATAACGGGGCCGGCCTAGAATAACTCGACACGCGCCGTGGCCTCGTGCGTCTATATAAAGTGTTTGGCCTCGGGCGACAAGACATTCAATGTCCTTGTAATGTTGACCAAACTAAGTTCTGCAATACTTCTAACTAAGTAAGAAGCTGGATATACTTTCACTTACAATATTTGCTGCCATCGACAGTAAGTTATTTAAACTTAAATTAGCATTTGTTATTATTTATTAAGATATTTTCAATTATTTCTCTGATTATTATTATTATTTATTTAAAAAATCGCAACCACTTTAAAAAAATATTTTTTTTTCAGTATTTCTTTTTTTTTTTTTTTCAAATATTTACTTTCGAATTTTGCACCATTTTATTTTTTTTTTAAACTTGTTGATATATATCTATATTATAAAGTAGAATGTGAGGGGTATGTATGTATGTATGTATGTTACTTATAGACATCAAAACCGCTTGACCAATCATGATAAAACTAGGCAGGAATGTTCCTTGGGTACCAACTTAGACCGTAGTGTATGTTTTGTAGCCCTAAAACAAACTTAAGACCCTAAAAAAAAAATAAAGTTGTCCGACTCTATTACAGCTATAGTATACTCTAAGATGATAAAACTTCTCTTCGCACAGATAGTTTTATACTTTAACACATAAATATATTAATTAAAGTCCATTCATTTCATATTTTGATCAAATAAACATTCAAATTTGGTTTTCTAAAGCTACATTCGCTTACGAAAGCTGCGAAGCCGAGTTGAGATAGGCCTAGATCTATATTCATTCATGAATCGCGTACTAAAAATTATTTCGTTTAATTGTTCACTTTATAATCCCATTTATTTAACAAAGCTATCGCTCTTTTCGTTTTTAATAGATAAGAATGTATCGACTTCGGGTAATCCCATTTTCGCAAAACTAATTTTATTTTCGTAGCGAAAGAGAAATAACGTGAAAGGATCATTAGCTACGTTTAACATACATCTAAATCCAATCCACTAGATTATTCAAAAGCAAATGTTTTAATTTAAAAAAATGGATTTAAGCCTATTAGCTATTTTGATTTCATAGCTTCATTCACACTATTTTTACATTGACACATTCGCTTTACTTATTACATTATTATTTCGTTTAATTGTTTACAAAACACTCTCATTGACTATATCGACAGTAATGCGCAAATAAAGACCCGCGGGTCGCGGGTAACATATGTCTAGTATATCTATATTATAAAGTAGAATGTGAGGGGTATGTATGTATGTATGTATGTATGTATGTATGTTACTTATAGACATCAAAACCGCTTGACCAATCTTGATAAAACTAGGCAGGAATGTTCCTTGGGTACCAACTTAGACCGTAGTGTATGTATTGTAGCCCTAAAACAAACTTAAGACCCTCAAAAAAAATAAAGTTGTCCGACTCTAATAAAGCTATAGTATTTATGGATCTTGGCCATGTCTACAATGTTGACATGAGAAAAGATAGAAAGGATTTAGACCTAGATCTAATTTTAAGAAATACATTTTGCGCAGATAGTTTTTTACTTTGACACATGAAAAGACAAAAGAAGATCCATTGATTTCATTATATAATAAAATTAACCTTCAATTTTGTGTTTCAAAAGCATTTTTTACATTAATTAGTTCCTTATATCTGTGACTACAGATTTCCTGACGAACATTCTTTCATTAGACAATACGTAATGAATCGCGTACTAAAAATTAATTCGTTTAATTGTTCACTTAATAATACCATCCCTAGATCTAAAACTCTAATCCAACTCTAAGATGATAAAACTTCTCTTCGCACAGATAGTTTTATACTTTAACACATAAATATATTAATTAAAGTCCATTCATTTCATATTTTGATCAAATAAACATTCAAAATTGGTTTTCTAAAGTTACATTCGTTTACGAAAGCTGCGAAGCCGAGTTGAGATAGGCCTAGATCTATATTCATTCATGAATCGCGTACTAAAAATTATTTCGTTTAATTGTTCACTTTATAATCCCATTTATTTAACAAAGCTATCGCTCTTTTCGTTTTTAATAGATAAGAATGTATCGACTTTGGGTAAACCATTTTCGCAAAACTAATTTTATTTTCGTAGCGAAACTGAAATAACGTGAAAGGATCATTAGCTACGTTTAACATACATTTAAATCCAATCCACTAGATTATTCAAAAGCAAATGTTTTAATTTAAATAAAAATGGATTTAAGCCTATTAGCTATTTTGATTTGATAGCATTATTCACACTATTTTTACATTGACACATTCGCTTTACCTATTACATTATTATTTCGTTTAATTGCTTACAAAACACTCTCAGTGACTATATCGAAAGTAATGCGCAAATAAAGACCCGCGGGTCGCGGGTAACATATGTCTAGTATCAATATATATATATATATATATATATGTATCGAAATTTCACACCATATTTCGTAATTGCAAATTTTCAAGGCCTTGAAGCTGTCTGGTCCCTAAGCACAACTTTTCGTGAGTTACAAAGATAGTGTCTAATGAAGTACTCATGACGTCATTGATAATTTCTTTCACGTACAATTTAACCAGAGGCTAGCTATGTGTTTTTAGGAGGCGTGAGAATATAGAAAATAGTAATATAAATATAGCTTATTCTTTTGAATAGGCTCCTTTTGAAATGTATGCCATTTTCAATTATCATGTTTTGAAGTGGATTACATATAATTGTGTAAACAAAAAAATCACTCTAGATCAGTGGTCTTCAACCTTTTTTGGCCTACCGCCCCCTTTTCGAATTTTTTCTTAAAAAAAATCCGCCAGCGCCCCCCTCTAAGGAAAACAGTTATAAAGAAGCGTGAGAAGGCAAATTTGAACAAAATATCATCGTTCTATTAATTTTTATGCTGTCAATATCCCGCTTGAGAGACGACCGCATGCCAAAAGCGATTGTTGTGAACTCCTTGGCCTATGACTGACGAGCTTTGAGGGGCCCCTCTCCCCCGTGAGCGCTATAAAGATTTTTTCAGGCGCCATTTCGCTCTCACTGGCATAGAGGAAAGTACCTGGCAGCATTCTCTGGCAGCAGCCTCTGAGAGAAACAGTTCGAGAGCTCTTACAAAAACTGCGGGACAAACATTTCATACTCAAAGAAAAGCCAGCATACAACGGCTTTGTCTGCATAAAATTCGGGAAAATATGTAGGTCGCAGTTGGGTTTCCGTAGTTATGTGAAACACTGGACTCTGCCGTAATCTTCGGAATTAAAGGCAAAAACAGCCTATATTATCACTATGCAAAAATTATGTCAAATAATTTGCAGTGATTACACACAAAAATTAATTGTAAAGACTATCTTTCAAATCCTAAGAATAGTCTCCGTTTGAAGTTTTGAATATTAGAGCCTACTCTTTTTAGGTTTAATTGTAAATTTAGTTTTAATTTTTAATATAAATATTATTATTGCTGAATTCACTACAAAATGAAATTAAGCTAATGGTAACCTTGTGCCTCCTGTAGTCTGACAATATTAGAAATTTCAAGCTTTAAGTTAGCCAAGGCAAGGCGAAGGTCTCCTCTATTTGCTACATCCAGTCTATTTCTTTGCTTATTCATTAACTTTGTTACGCACTAAATCTAGGTTAACCATGTATGTTGATGGAATAGCTAAAACATAATTCCATTTTCGACCAAAGTTTGGAATTTTACTGAAACATTTAAATGCAGCCACATCTCTGTTGTGCCTCTAGGGGCGTAGCTAGGAATTCTTGACATCTTTGGAGGCCGATGCATTTTGCGTAATATTTAATTTAATTAATTAAAAAAGCAATAATTTGAGCCCCCCCCCCCTTAAATGGGGGCCGGGATTTTCAAATTTCCCCTCTCCCCCCACCCTAGCTACGCCACTGTGTGCCTCCTATGTTTACATTCTTTTTTACTGAAGACATGATTTTGTAAATTTATTTTTTCATGCAACTCAATTTGAACGTCAGTAACAGATGTTTTAATAATTGTCATTTATATATATATTTTTTTTTAATTTTAAAAGCGAATCTTAATTTCTTCATAGAGCATTGTTATGTGAATTGCATAGATATCGGTGTCCTTGTGCAGTAATTCATTTGTCAAAAAACAAGTTATGTGAGATTGTAAAACTCTTTAAAATAGATTTAATATCTCGATAAAAGAGAAAATGATATTATCAATAAAAGTCAATCTCTTTCCTAGCCGTCGGAGGTTCATTTCATTCATTGGTGTTAGATGTCTACCGTGTAAAACACTTTTTTTTAGCCTGTATTTAGTCATCGCTCATAGTTGAATCTTCCCGTTTCTCAAAAAAATAATTATTTAAGAGCTTAAAAAACGAGCCATAACCATTAACAAACCCCTTTCGAAATCCAGCGAACTTCAGTTTACAACAAGAGTCTAACACCTTTTTCATCATTTGTTTCACAAAACTGTTGAAAGATGCGCTTATTTTCGGCATGGGTTTGTATTTTATTTACAGTTTTATAATTAGATTCAAATAGAAATGAAATTGCGGCTAAACTTTTCTTGTGTATCATAACTCACAATGTGAATAGTGAATAGATTTGTTCTTTATTCTATAATACCTAAGAAGTCATTGTAGCGTCCAACCACTGATGGTTTCCTATATGTCCCCATAAGCTACTTAACAAGACAATTTTGAAATAATATTTCATCTCTAACAGAAAAAAAGTCTTTTTGTGTTACACATGTTTTAAAATAAATTTAGATTTAATCAAATTTTTTTAACAATATCATAAGAATTTTTAAAAAGCTATGCATTTTTCTAAGAAGCCACTAAAACATATCCTGCTTTGCAGTTTTTTGTTTTAATATTGTTTTGATTGTAGATTTTTATAATTGTTCATGAGTATTCTTAAATTATTTTTGGATATCGCAATATGTTCGTGAAGCCGACTTGGTTTCATAACCTCATCTGAAAATGCCATTAAAGTAGAACTTACTATTTTTCTAGTGGCAATTCCCTAAATCTCAAGGAAATATTACATGACACACCAGTGAATTTTCGTAATATTGTATCAATGTTTTTTTTTGTTTTTAAAAAGTTAAATTTTTTTATTAATTGTTACCTATAATGGTTTTTGCAATTAACATTTACATATTAATATATTAACATATGCAGATAAAATAAACTATAATCTAAAAGGCGTATTACCTACTTTGTTTATCAAATCTTAAACGTTTATATGCGCGAGATCCATAGACAATAAATACTCTCCAATCATAGCAAAACAGTAAGAATTTTAAAAATAGAAAATGGGATTCCCGAACTCAATTTCTAACGCTGTTCCTATTCTTAAATTAGAAACAAGTTAACTATAATTTGTCTATATTTAGTTTAATGTTGGAGAATTTTAAAATTTGTTTTGTTTCAGAGCACCTTTAGTTTCTTCTTTCCGTCTGTATGCCCAGCGCCCGCTTACCGCCCCATTTTGTGCCCAGCGCCCCCCTACCGCCCCTTTGGCTCTCAGCGCCCCCCAAAATCTCGAAAACGCCCCCTAGGGGGCGATATCGCCCCCGTTGAAGACCACTGCTCTAGATCAATGTGTAGCAGGCCGTCATTAAAAGATGTTTTCATGGTACACTTTGTGTCGCATTTCTTGCTGTAAGATGTTAGGACCAGACTTTGTTCAAGATGTCTTATAGATCTTTGTTCAAACATTTGTGTCTGATGCGGCCACTAATGCTTTAAAAAGGAATACTGTGTGTTGTGATGCTGGAGCAGAAGGCTTCCCAAGTCAAAGGTCATATCCTAATGGTGATTGGACTTGTTAGTCCAGGTTAAAGAAGCAGGCGGCATAGTTCATCCAGATGTAATTAGTTCATGTCACCGTATTCTCATCATATTATTCTTTCATCCCCACCCACCTCCCACCGAACCAAAAGACATCTATGTGTTAAAATTAACTATGTGTTACTTATATTTTTTTATAGCGCATCTTTCATGCTCAATGGTCCAATCTATTTGGTGGACATGTGGAGGATGGACATGGTTCTGTTATTTTTGCTTAAATGTATTGTTCGCTCTCTTAAACTACACATTATTCAATTGTTGATTTTAAGAATGAACAGGCTGATTAAAATATGAATGCAAGCAAAATATATAAAATTACTTTAAAAAAAGCTAGTACTGCACATTTAAAGCCATATATCTCAATACTGTAATATTTATTTCCCTTTTCAATATCTTAGTAATTATTTAAAAATTAATACTAATTATTTAATTGTTATTTATTTATTCATGTTTTGATAAAGGGCAATGAATAATAGTGCAAAGTTTCAACTTGATCTAAGAATGGGAAGTGAGGGAATTAACGTTTACAAAATGTGGACCAGACAGACAGATGGACAGACAGAGTGAGCTAATGTAAGTCTTGTAATGACGCATTATCTGTTCAAAACTTAAAAACTCTTAACTAGTTTAGCTAGTTTAGTTGTCAGAACTGCCATGGCATGTAGATCTTCACCAGAATTCAAACCCGGTCCAACTTGTCCAAACCCAACCACTTAACCTCCAAACGCGTTTGGGAGGTGGAGGGCGGGGAGAGGAGGTATCTGGATCTAATGTCTTCTTGCTCACGTACTCTCCAAGGGAGATCACTCCCGTTCGTAAATTAATTTCGTGCATACTTTACTATCACACTTGTTGACCGTGCTCGACCTGGTTACATACACGTGATAGCCTTATCCTCCTACAATACTCTATTTATGGCCCCAATATAAATCATTTTGATAGCGGCTCTGTCCGAGGAAACCTCTGCTTGTCTGAAGTGGTCGGTGTACACCCCCCCCTCGACCTCCTTATTTTTTTCCTCTGTCAAACATAAACTTCCTTTCACCCCCTTCTATTTTTAAATACAAGACGCCTGTCTGTTCTCGTCTGGTCAAAACAAGTTGGAGGGGCATTGCCTTTGATTCGCTGATCATGCGTGACTCATTTGGCGCTTGGTCATTCCAAATCCTAATCTTTATACGACATTTCGTGAGGTAGAGCTGATAAGATGAAGTAAGGGGGGGGAGGGGTCAAGCGGCCAGCTCACAGCTTTCCCCCTCTGCTGGCGTCATTGGAACATAAGAGAGTGGACGTCTCATTCCAGGTCTTTAGGGAATCTCTTCAAATGAACTGAAACAAAGACTTATTAGACTGACCAATGCTTATCCATTTACGTAGGAATATTTAGACTGCCCAATGCTTATCCATTTACGTAGGAATATTTAGACTGCCCAATGCTTATCCATTTACGTAGGAATATTTAGACTGCCCAATGCTTATCCATTTACGTAGGAATATTTAGACTGCCCAATGCTTATCCATTTACGTAGGAATATTTAGACTGCCCAATGCTTATCCATTTACGTATGATATTTAGACTACCCAATGCTTATCCATTTACGTATGAATATTTAGACTGCCCAATGCTTATCCATTTACGTATGAATATTTAGACTGCCCAATGCTTATCCATTTACGTATGAATATTTAGACTGCCCAATGCTTATCCATTTACGTATGAATATTTCCCCTTGTTTATAACTAGTACTGTCATCTGTCTGGTACAAATGTTGTACACGTTATGTCTCGCATCAAGTTAAAACTTTGCACACTCATTGTACCCTAACAACACATGAATCAATTTTTTAAAATTTATTTTATCAATTAGTCGTTATTATTAATTATTTTTGCTTTATATTCAGTACTAACCAAGGGAAAAAAAGCCTTATGTAGAGAATTAGGTCGTCGCCTAAAAATGTGAAACTAACAATAGATAGCTCTAAAACCTATTTTCATAAGCACTTGTCTAGCTTAGTGGTTAGCGTGGAGATCTTCCAAGCTTGAGCCTAGAGTTCCAATTAAAGTCGAGCAACCTTTTTTAATGCTTTTCAAAAGCGATCACGTTAACACTCTCTCGATACTCACCCCCCCCCCCCCAACTGGTCCATACAATTGATTGGACGATACCGCATTGAGCTTGCTAAACGTATGAAATTGCGCTAATCAAAAACAAGCGATACAAATATTTCCAATCGCACCAATGTATTATTGTTAGTCTAGAATAGTCTAGATCTATTAGAAATCCATTGAATGAATGAGTCAAACTAATTGATACAGTTACACTTAATATATGCTTTAAAAAAAAATATTTTGTTTTCCTTATAAATATGTTTGACTACTCATAATCGACACTTTATCGCATTCGCATTGATAACTTTAAATCTCCTCGGTAATATCTTGCCCCTGTGACCTAGAAATATCAGAGTTCATGCTTCAGAGACTTTTTCAGATCTATTTCTTCTTCAAGCTTTATGCTTCCTTTGCCCAAAGTCTTTAAGGGGAAGGTATAATAAAAAATGGGGGGGGGGGGCAGGGGGGGTTGTGTAAAATTATGGTGCTGATGACCTCGTGCACATATTTACAATGGGGAGGAGGGCTTTTAAAAGGAACTATTTTTAGCATGACAATTTTTTTTTTAGGTTTTCAGTGCCTCTCAGTTGTCAACTTTAAATAATTTTGTTTATCATAATAGTAAAATGTGTATAAAGTTTTGAGTGACCACAAGAGTTCAGTTTCGTTTAGATCGTGTTCTTTAGGACAAAGACCAAACTGTCGTGTGATACCATCACAGTCTTATTGTATTCTGACGATTCCTACAGATTAATTGATTATTCTTGTCTATTGTGACCCTGCAAAGGTCAACACTTCCGTGTTGTCAAATTGTCCCGTTTTGCTTATTTGTTCCATATTTATGAAATGTTGCTAGCTACTTTGTTTTGTAATACACATACATATTACAGATATAAAGTTGGCATTGGGGACCGAATTTTGAGAGAAAATGGTCAACTAAGTATAGCGAAATCATGAACAGTCCTGACTAGGACACGAAACATGGACCCTCCGGTTAAACAGCTTCGCCTAGCAGCAACATAGTACTAAGTGACCAAACTATTCGACCATTCAGATACCCAAATTGTTTGCGTTTTCGTTATTTTGTAAGCCTTTTTTTAACAGAGATGATAATACCAACATTTGTATAAAGTTTAAAAAAAATGTTAACTTTCGTTTTAAGATACAGTATTGAAATTATTATTTGCAATATTTTTTTTTAAATAAAAAGGGATTATTGTAAGAAATTTGGTGCTACTGTGACCCCAGGGCCCAAGCTGACGTCCAATTACAAGACGTATTTCATGAGCAGGAGAAGAATAGGAACGTCTTTCTAATGCGTGTGTTGTCAGATAAACAAACTCCAGTGGGGCCTCGTGGGTTAGGGGATAATCACATGATGTCATGTACTTTGTAATTGTAGCTGTGAGGAGGGTACATCGTGGGAGGTAAAAAAAATGTTGTTATACATGTTGCATTTTTTCCTTTAGCCCGCCCCCTTCCCCCCCCCCCCCCCCCCCAACCTTTTTCCAGATGGGACCACTGGCAGAGATGATAATCAGAATAGTATATCACTTAGCTTCAAAACTTCCAATCGCTGACTTACTTCCAGAAGCGATCTTTCAATTCAAACTGTTCGGTTATTGCCATTAGATATCACGTTAATTGTTAATTAGAAACAAATTTTTCTTGATACTTGAAGGCCTTTATTAATGTGTTCTTCTGAGGCTAGAAACTTAGATCTCAGTTTAAAAAACACACAAACAAAAAAAAAACAAGCAATTTGTTAGATTCAGTGGTCGTGACATCTAAATATTGTTTGATATCTAGTTATATTCTCATTTGTAATGGAGCATCATTTCAGACGGACGTGGTGGTTGAGTTATAAAGTGCTTAGCTTCATAACTGAAGGTCATGGCTTTGAATTCCAGTCAAGAATTGTATTTTGAATTTTGGAATTGTTTAGTGCGCCCCATGAGTCCACCCTACGCTAATGGATACCTGACATTAGTTGAGAAAAGTAAAGGTGGTTAGTGGTTGTGCTGGCCAAAGGACACCTTCGTTACCTATGGGCCATGGAAAATGATGACCTTTATGTCGTCTGCCCCTTAGATCGCAAGGTCTGAAAAGAGTACTACATTTATTTATTTAATACCGGTAGTTTTTTTTTTAGGAAGGGAGGTAGTTTTCCCCTTCTTTCAACAGTGCTTTTAGGTGAAACGCCCAAACCATAGTCGTATTTCTAAAACGTATTGAAAGGAAATCAAATAAATAGCTAACTGTTGTTGGCAAACGAAACTCGACTAAAAGATTGAAATGTTTCTATGACCCGGCTAACCTTAAAGTGATGTCTATATTTGTATTGCATCTAAATTTAGTTAACTATTTTATTCATTTATTTTTAGAGAGAAACTTTAGATTTGTGGATAGATGTGTAGCCTGATAGTACAAAGTCACTATAGATGGGGGGACTCTGATTGCCAGAAAGACGCTTAATCCCTAGCAAATATTTCCCAGAGAGTTATGTCACGTATGGTGATAGTCTGCTAATCAGCCAGATCTCCAGGCGTTGCCGAGGACTGGCACTGTATCAAGTTCACGCTCTGGTTGGCATGTCTTGCTCCGGGCGATGAACTCCTGGTTTTTTTTTTTTTTTTTTTTTGTTGTAAACTCTATCTACAAGGACAAACTAGACTTTGTGTGTGCTATATTGAATAGCTTAATGTGTTGCTATATTCTTTTCCGATCTACACAATGCTTGATCTTATTGTTTTAAGGCTATTTTATTTTTGTTAGTATCGAAGGAATCTATCTCCTCGACTGAAAAAAAAAAAAAGACATAGTTAAAGAGACGCTAAAGATATACACTATTAATATATGTTGTGACATTTGAATCTGTAAAATATTTCACATTTTTAAGTGACCTTTTTTTTTTCTAAGTCCACATTTCAGAATGATTCAGTTAATGCTAAGAGAAAGTACAATTTTTGCCATCCAATCTTCTTTTTTTTTTCTTTATCTATCAATAATGTTTGCTAGTTCTAAGGATATTTAAGAGCGTCTGTCTACTTAGATTGTGCAACTATTATGGTCTCCTGGTCTCGTAATGTAGTAACTGTGGCGTAGCTGGGGATTCGGGGGCCTTGACCTTTTTAGGGTCCCTGCATTTTGACAGTCGACATCATGACATGTGATAATGTACTTAATTAATAGGCTATGTCTAAATTCCATTTAGTACAATATATACATAAAATAAACCAAAAAATAATCATTAAGACTCTTTTAATGAATGATATTGTTGTTTATTGGGGGAGATAATGCACAAGTGACAAATTTCAATTCATATCGCCTCACGTCGTGCTTTCTGTGCAGCAAAGACATCTATAACCTCCTCTAGATTAATGCTGTCTAGTGTTTTGACTCTGAATAGCAATAATGCATGGCAGTGACGTAATATTTAATATTAAATGTTTACGAAAAATGGGGCATTCCTTTGTGGACCCCCCCCCCCAGCGGGAGCCGATGGGGACTTTCGAATTGGACGCCCCTTCCCCGCACCCTAGCTACGTCACTGTGTAGTAAATCGTTATACTTTTATTTGTAAAACAAATTTCGTCACAAATAAAATAAAGATTATTATTATATTATTTTCCACATTTAGAAATCTTCTGCAGAGTGTAAGTCATTGTATCGGCGACAAGGCGGAAATGCCCGGCTCTCTGATCGTCTGCACAAATGGACTATACGCTTTTTTTTTTCTCTTCTTTAATCGTAACTTTTAAACTTTAAAAATTTGTGTTGGATTCTTCTACTTGTTCAAACATTTATTTCGCTAGACAATGAATCAATAAAGTTCTTAAATTTCAGAGGAATAGTTGCACTAAGTAATTAATACTGTACCAGACTCAGCTTTGACCTCATAACCTGATTCAATTTGTTTTCCATCACCACTTTAAAAAAAAATCAAAATAGAACTGTTTTCATCTGTTTGTTTTACAAGCTATTCTGCTTTAGGCCATAGGGGCAGACGTCATGGAGCAGACGAAGGTAATTAGGACTTGACCTTAATTTGTACATTTTGGTCAGCACTGTCATGATGCATAAAGGTTCTTTTGTAAAGCAGGTAATATTTTTTTGTTTTTGTTCAATGTTTTTTTTTTTTAAATTTTATTCGCTAAAACTCTCTTGATTGCGCCTCAGAGTAGGCCTACATGGCGCCCCCCACCCAATAAACAAAAGTGTTTTTCATTACCTTCAGACGACTTTGTCCCTAGACTTTAAACAAAAAAAAAAGTAATAATAAACGTTTAATTTTTTTAAACGCGATCACAAAATAACCCGCTCGTCTGACTTAATTTTTTTTTTAAATATGTGATCTTGACAGGTCTGTGTAACCATGTCACCATAATGTCTTCAGACATGTCAATTTGGTTCTGTAAGCGAATTAGTGGCTGTTAGAGAGGTAGCAATGTGCTCGAGACGGGGAAGGGGGGGGGGGCTAGAGGTGAGGAAATAGACCCATGTTATCTGCATTGACATAGATCTGCCGGCTTGTTGACTTTATTATTTATTTTATGATCATATGGTTTTGTTTTTCTAGTCAAAGCACATTTGTGAAACTTGTATTTGTAATGTATCTATTTTGATTTCATTCTGGTACGTAGATCCATGCTGTGAGTGGTATAGGGTGGTACTGTCAACCTGTTACAGTTCGGTCCTCAGTGCATATAGTGGGGACTTAATGAAGTCTGGCCTTCCCTTTTCAAAATCGTAGTCCCTGCCTAAATATACAAAGCCAGGCCCGCTTAGAAAGAATAACGAGATGGTTAGGCTATCGCAATATGAGTGCAGAATTAAAGAAATAGATTTTAGCCTATTCTACATCAAACGTCGGATTACAGGTGTCTAAAAAGACACATCAAAGTGCACATTAATAACAGCTAGTTTACACAGCACTGCACCTGCTACTTTAGATTGCTTCCCTCTATAATACTCTATATGGTTGCCATTTTCAAATGTAATAAAGAAGAGTTACATCCCTTGAGTAAATGGTCTGCGAGAATAATGACATCTCCTCTCCCTAACATAGCCTACAAACACATGCACATTAGTTCAATGTACTCTTTTTCAGTATTCATAATAACCTCCATAGAGATTTGTAGATCTAGACCAGCTGTAGGTGGGAAATAACTATTGAAGCCTGACCTTGGTCGCAGACGACAAAAGAAAGAGTGGGATCATGGGAACTGTTAGAAGACTTCAAATTTCCCAGTTTGAAACTCGTTTTCGGCATTAAAATAGTTCTTTTTATACGATTTGCTAGATCTATATATAGACTTGTTATACGTAATTGGCTGATTTAGCATAGACCCATAGCCGCCATAGGGATACCATTGCAGTAACATTGGCAATCTCCTAAAGTACATTCGTTAAAAATGTGTAGATTTATTTGTAATACAAATGTATGAATGATTAAAGGTTAAATAGAAGCAAACTGTGTGGATTTCTTCCTGTGTAGATTTGATTGCACTCTTACGTATTGCAGATTGATTACAGCTGGATAACGAATTAAAATCTATAATGAAGAGCTAGATTTAGATCTCAATCTGATATTGAATATAATTATTTTTTTTCTGTACCGGAAATAAAAGTAGACTGCGCGTTTAGATTTGGATTCGGTTTGATTCACTAGAACTGAATGAAAGATTTAAAATATTTGAACGTGTCTCCTGTTTCAATAAACTTGACCAGTGCGTCATACCTAAAATTAGATTTAAACCTGTCAAGTTTTTCCTTTAGCTCCCCTTTGGGTGGCTTTGTGCGGGAAAATCCCATTGACATTGTATCGGTGAGTCAGAGCTAGAGGGAGTTCCAATAACTGTGCTCCACATGAACTGTGTTGGCCGAGCACACCACTCAAGGGACATATCGCGACAGTGTTGACCTAGTTGGCGAGGCCAGTCGAGATCTGTTTTGTCATCTTTTCTTGGATCTTTTCAGCCTATTGTTGTGAACTTTCTCAGAGATATTTTTTAAGGATGAAGTCTCTAAATGGAAGGTAGATCTAGATCTATTCTGCTTTTTTTTTTCTAGATCAAGATTAGATTTAAAATAAATTGCCTAGTAGAATCTAGATCTAGATCTAGATTTATAATTATATAGATCTAGTATACTATAGATCTAGATATAGATTATAGATCTACTTTATAAAATATAATAAATAGATCTAGAATCTTATCTAGAGTCTTAAATCTATAAATGAAATTACCTAAATCTAGTCTATCTAGATCTATATCTAGATATCGGTAATAATAGGCCTACTAGAGGGTCTAGGTTATACTCTATAGACTATAGGCCTACTATAAAGATCCATACTCTTTATGAATCTGGTATCTATAGAATATATTATATAGATCTAGACATTATAGACATTTATCTAAGACAGCAATTAGGTCTATACTTAATTATAGTATAGGCATACTTTATCTACAGATCTTGATACTTAAATAATATATATATATATATATATATTATATGTGTATATATATTATATATGTGTATGTATATATATATATACACAAACACACACACACACATATATATATATATATATATATATATATATATATATATATATATATGATTATAAATAAAATGTGTTTAAAGTTAATCTTCCTTGGTGACTTGGTCATTCTAGATTCTACATATTTTCAAATTGAATGGAATTAGAAAGATCTAGACTAGGCTATAGATTATATAGAATCTAGATCTGACTCTATCTAGATCTAGATATCTACAAATCTTTTCATCTAAGAGTTTATAATATCTCACTGAAACATATAGATAAGATATGTTCATAATTAGATCTAGATCATTTTTTTAAATGAATCTAAATAATATTAGAACTGGTTTGTCTTTTTGGAATATGTTTTGTTAGGGAAATCTTAGTTTCACATTACATTTGTTAACCTACTAATGTAGTGATTTAGTTTGCAAGTTATTTAAAGGTTTCTAGCCTCAACTTTACACACTAGGTCTATTTCACCATAAAATCATATAAGGGCCATGGTTGTGCTAGTGTGTACAATTCCTAGTCAAGGTGCTCCAAATGATAACTAAATACTATTTTATAATGACACTGATAAAGCTGTGGGGGCGACCTAAATAAAGACAGTTTTGACCCACTCAGTGTAGGGCCTGCATCAGGGGAAAGTTTGGTATGTGTATTTGGGAGTAGTATTTTTAGCTTGAGAAAATGTCATAGGTCATGATAGATGTTTTATACACTGTGTTACAGAGAACCACTCAACCATAAAGCTGTGTTAAGTCAAAGTGTGTTAGGTCTGGTAATGGGGGAAGCTAATGTTTGAGCTTAGCATATATCTATTTATACTATATACCAGTTAAGTCTGTAGCTTTAGTGTAGTTTAAAAAAAAATATGTATATTATATTGGTACACTACTGTACACCTTTTTGTTAAATTGGTTTTAATCCACATACAAAAAAAAAAAAAACTTTTCTTTTTTCTTACTTACTTAGACTTAGGTCCTCCCGCGCCGTTCGGCGCATTGGGCGGCAAGCTGTCTCCATAATGATCTGTCACTGGCAATGTCTGAAGCCTCTTCCCATCTGGTGTCCACTGTTCTGAGGTCCTCCATGAAGGTGTGTCGCCAGGTAATACGAGGACGTCCCTGTTTGCGCTTTCCTCGTTTTGGCTTCCATGTTATCGCAACTCTTGGTGTGCGTAATTCATTTTGACGTAGAACATGTCCCGCAAACCTCATGCGACGCTCAGTCACAACCTCACTAAGTGTTCGACTCCCAGTTCGGCATAGGATTTCCTTGTTTGAGATCCGGTCTGTGTAACTGACTCCCAAAATCCGTCTCAGCCATCTCTGTTGAGCCACATTTAGTCTTTTCTCAATTTTGACAGATGACTTCCACGTCTCACATGCATATGTAGCAGTTGGAATGACGATTGTGTTGAGAAGGTGTATTTTTGTCTCGAGTCCAATGGCTTGGCTAGTCCAAATAGGCTGCAGCCTTTGGAAAATGCTCCCTGCCTTTCCTATTCGGCACGCTACATCATGGTAAGCATCTCCATCATTTGTTATGATGCTGCCAAGGTACGTGAACTTGTCCAGCTCTTCAAGCTTTGACTCGCCAAGTCTGACGGAGACACCCTTTGCCTTATATCCCACTCGCATAATTTTAGTCTTATCCAAGTTTATGCGGAGGCCAATTTTGGGTGCCTCTCTGTCTAGGCTCTCCGTCATTTCTTGAATGCATTTATTTGTAGCCCCGAGTAGTGCAACATCATCAGCAAAGTCCAAGTCCGTCAATCGGAGTTGTTCATGCCATGGAATACCAAAGGCAGTCTGGTTCATTGCTCTCCTCATTATGTAGTCGATGGCTAGGAGGAAAAGGAAGGGAGATAAGATGCACCCCTGTCTCACACCTGTCTCGATTGTAAAAAACTCTGTTGTTCCCTCTTCTGTTTTAATGCAGCAACTAGACTGACTGTAAAGGTGTCGTAGGATCTGGACGAATTTTTCTGGTATACCGTATTCTCTAACTATTTTCCATAGTGATTCTCGGTGGACACTATCAAACGCTTTTTTGAAGTCCACGAAACTGATCGTTAGCCGTTGTTGGTACTCAAAACTTTGTTCTATGATATTTCGTAAAACGAAAATCTGCTCTGTACATGATCTGCCTCTTCGGAAACCTGCTTGTTCTTCTCTGAGCCTTTCATCTACAGACTGTTGAAGCCGTCTCAACAAAACAGTGCTGAAAACTTTGCCTGGGACAGAGAGGAGAGTAATGCCCCTCCAGTTGTTACAGTCTGCCAAGTTGCCCTTTTTTGGAAGCTTTACAATCACTCCCTTTTGCCAGTCCTCTGGGACTTTTGAAGTTCGCCAACAGAGATTTAAGAGATCAGTCATTCTGTTAACAATGCACTGTCCCCCATATTTTAGCATTTCTGCTGATATCATGTCTAGTCCTGGTGCTTTGTTATTCTTTAGCACTGCAATGGCCATGGTAACCTCCTCAGCAGTTATTGGGTCTGTCTTGACCTTGAGATCATTGTCTGGAGAGGGGTCCTTGAATATGTAAGTTATGTCTGGCGACAGTTGGTTAAGGGTCTCTTTAAAGTGCTCTACCCATCTTGCATCCTGTTCTTCTTTCGTTAACAAAGTTTTGCCTTGCTTGTCTTTTATTGGTGCCCCATGTCCACTCTTTGCTCCAGTGAGATCTCGGACAATACGATGGAGGGTTTTTGTGTCATTTCTGCTTGCAGCTGCTTGTGCCTCTTGTCCCTTCTGCTCAATCCAGTCCCGTTTATCTTGCCGACAGCTTCTCTTTACTTTCAGATCTGCTTCCCTATAGGCTTCTTCCGCTAGGCTGCGATCCTGTGTTTCATTTTTCTGATCTCGTCTACGTTTGGCCTCTTTCCTCTCATCTATCAATTTCCATGTTCTGTCTTGTATCCACCGTTCCTTGTATGAACCTCGCCTCCTTCCGATAACTTCTTCTGCGCACCCAATAGTGGTATCTTTGAAGTTGGCCCACTCTTCTTCAAGGGTCAATATATCTGCAAGAGCCTCAAAGCGGTTCGTTAGTTTCAATTGGAACTGTGCTGCAGTATTGCCGTCTTTAAGCTTCTCTACATTAAATGGGCGGGGTCTTTCTACCTTATACACAATACTTTCAAACTCATATTTTTCAAATCTCCATATATTTTAGCAGTTACAATTATTATGATACAACAAAGTAGTAAACATATTTTGACACTTTGTTTACTTCTAACGTCCAGGTTAAAATTGTATTTTGTATTTGTATTCAAATATATTTTTTTTTAAGTAAGAGGGCAAGTAATTATGAACTTTGAACTATTAGTTTTTTTTTGTTGGTGAAATAAAAATATGACAGGCGCCTGTTTCAAATGAAAGTTTTAATGCCATGCAGATGGCCCAGTGTAAAAGGTCGTTAAAATAAAATGACTGTCATTGTGTGTTCTCCAAGAGTGGTTAGAACCAAGCAGCTTGGAATATACTGTACAAAAACGTTACCTCCGACTTTTCGATTGGTCATTTTATGCCTCGGATCCCATTCAATTAGGATTAGTCGCTTCTACGCCGTGTCTTATGCAGATAAGTCAAACGGAGGTAACTCTCCAATAACGAACTCAAATAAAACAGGCGAAAGGCCTACAGTGTAAGTTCGTCGACGCTGATGTCGAACAAAGAGTTTTGATATAACGAAGGGGACCGTCGAATGTCGGCAGGCTGAATCTCTACGTCCATTAAAAAAAATGAAGCCTTAGTCTTGTTTTTACGAGTCGCGTCATTGTCAAAACTTTCCCTTTCTATGAAACAAATAACTGCCGTAATTTCCAATCCTGTGCCGTCACAAAAGTGTTATAGTGCAGGTCAGAGGGCAATGGTTTAGTCACTTTAGTGACTTCTTCTTTTTCTTTATCCCACTTATTTCTCACCCCCTTTCCATTGTGTAGTCAACGTGTGCAGCTGATGAAGTCCTTAATCCATCAAGATTGTTTGCTTCTGAATGTAATCATTCAATGTCATACTTAACAAACAAACACACAAACATATGCCCTTGCCACGCTATAAGAGTCTGTCGTAGGTTCAGATGCTCGAGTCAGCCTGGTCAAGACGACCATGAAAAGGATTATTTGATCAATGTTGGTAAAGGTGTGAGTACTGTGGATAAGTTGTAATTTAACCTCATCAGATCTTTATGAAAACTCCACCTACACTGATCTATATCATATATAGATACACAGGGCTTTTTTGTATGTACTACTACGGCGTACAAGCATTTTTTTTTAATTATGACTTTTCTTGTATTTTGACGTATGTTATTAATTTTTAGTACTTAAAAGTTAGGCAATCAACTACTGAGTACCGGCACCTATTTTTTACACAAAAAAAATAAATAAATAAAAAGCACTTTATATACATATTTATTTATTTATATAGTAACATCTAAGGCCTTTGTCTTTCGTTTTTATAATACACGATTTTAACAATTTGTAATGAAAATTTTCCATAATCTGCCAATGCTCATTAAAATATGATCTGTTCATAATAAATCTGTTTGAGTGGCTTTAGAAGAGTATTCAAAGGAAATGTTTGTTGGTTCAGTGTCTCATCACTATGTGTTTACTTAATACACTTTGAAGTGACCACTTTATCTAACACTGAGCATCAAAAGCATGACATGTTCATTTAATGTTTTTGATGTAATTCTTTTGTGTGTGTATTCATGGATAGTGTTGTGTTAACTCTTGCTTGTATCTAGTCCTGCCTTTGATAGCAAAGGAACCAAAGTCTTTGTTTTAAGCTGCTGACTGATTTACACTTTCATCTAGAAATTCGTAAAGTTCATTTTTGTTGAAGTAAAGTAATTAAACAAATTGAATCGATGGAAAGCTATTATTAATGAAATGTTTCTGAAGGTGAGCCATATAGCATCAATGCTTAAGCTAGTTTTAACTGGTTTCGAAAATTTTTATCTGAGATCACCATAAAAACTTTACAAAACACGTTTCTTTTTAAATTAGTAAAGAAATATCATGTGACTTACAGAGCTAATTTCTTTAAACTGATGGCTAAGATAAAAAAAATAATAATTTGAGATTGGATTTCAATGATGTAGTTGAGGTTGTTCTTTTTTTTTCTTTAGAATTCTAATGTGGTTTTTTAAACATATAATGCTATTGAAAACCTTAACATATGATATAAAGATAAAACAAATTATGAAGTAAAATCTCAGAATCAGTGTTGGCATGGACTAGGGAGTTAGAAGGACATAGTCACTTTGTGTTTCTGTCATTCTAACAAAAGCTGTGTAAATATCAATATACTGTTTTTTTAGAAAACGTTTGTATTTCAATGTCATTTTCTTTTTCCCTTTTCAGGCTGACCTTGGGTCAGTCACAGTTAGAAAATGACTTTAGAAAGGTCATTCTCGCAGACAACGTTCAACACCAATAATCAAATCACCACCACCATCTTAGCTGAGCGCCTCCACCGCACGTCCTTCTGCTCCCCAACTGCTGCTTCACCCTGCCATGCGCCCTTGAGGGTGAGCACACCTCGGGCGCACCCTCCCCTGAACAAAACAAACTCTGACCACGCTATACTAGGACTCAAGTCTAACCCCGACTACGCAAAGCCTGGATGGTCCCCAACTGGTTCTATTGATGATGTCCAACTGCGGAAGAAAGAATACAGAGCAGTTTCCAAGCCCCAGAATGCGAGAAGACAGCTAAGCCTCCAGGGCAGCAATTTATCTCCACAAGCTTACTTGCAGAAAATCCCCAGGCGTTCTTCTTTTCCTCATGTTTACAGGCAAGATAGCCGCAGAGTGAGCAATTCCTCCTCCTTCGTGGAATCAAACAGCCAGATCAAGGAAAATAATACACTAAACAGCTCTTCCATTACACAGTTCACGGAGAAATCATCACGTGCTTCTTTAGAGAAATCCAACTCTTCTCAAGAGAGCGCTAAAGGAGGTTCTAAAGAATTTTTACTGGAATTCCCACCAATGCCTAAGTCTGGAACTTCGCTACTATCTGCTGCCAAAAAATCAGAAAAGAGTAAGGAGAAGAAATGCAATCTGAAGCCAGCACAGTCCATGCCAGGCCTTGTCGAAGCTTCAAGTAAAGATTGCCGGGCGTATTCGGCTGATGCTCGCCCAAGGCAAAGCACCTCTTGTGCATTTTTCATGATTTTTAAACGCAAGAAGAGATCTAAAGAAGACAGATCTCCTTCCCCGGTGAGACGGTATTCATACAAAAGTTCCGAATCAGCTCCGAAATCCGAGCTCCACGCAACTACTTCTAATAAAGATAACAGCATCTTAGAATCTTCTGACTCAAAAGAGAGAAGAACCTCCCATTCTTCTAAAGAGCGTAGGATATCCCAGACATCTTCACACAAAGATAGACCCCCTTCTCAGGCGTCGTCCTCTAGGTACCAACCAACGCCCTCATCATCTCTCTCCGTTTTATCCCCCAGCACCACAGACAGGACTCCGAAATTTGAAAGCCGATCTCGCTTGCGGCATAGAAAAGATAAAAACACTCACAGGCACCCGTCAGGGTCAAGGTCACAATCAGATTCACGAAAACATTCGAAGCATCATCATATCAGACACGAGGATCTGCCCCCGCACCCGTCAATCTTAAAACAATCCAAGGAATCAACAAACATTGTGACATCGCTTTGGTCCAAGAGCAAGTCCAAATCTGAGACCAAAAGTAGAGACCAATCCAAAGAAGTAGATAATAGGAAGCGAGTTCAAAACAATAATTCTTCCCACGGTGATACTTCACAAACGAAACAAAAATCACAAAGTGAACATAATTCAAAAAGTGAAAATAAGCGAGATAGTGAGGACAGGGACGCCAGGAGGGCACATTACAAAAAGGTCAACGGTAAACAGGACAACAACAACAGGCCAGAAGACAAAGTTGTAGACATTGTCATTAAACCCAAGCCCTCCATCGTAGAGAATATTGACTCTACTTCACAAGATGACATCATCCTTGCTGGAAACCTGTCCCTGCCTTTAGATCATATCAACAAATCAAGGCACAGTTCGTGTGTTGACCAGCCCATTATTAAACCAGAGTCCGACTCTGATTCAGACTGTGACCAGAAACCTGGTGACGATCACTCTGAGGTATTTAAGAAGACGAGTGCCAGCCAACCTTCATCTCACAAAAAGGTTCAGTCTCCCTCGTGCTCAAATACAAGCAGTTCCAACTCTAACTCGCCCAAAAAGACAAACAATCATCACTCGCAATCATCCCCCAAAAAGGCTAGCGTCTCCAGCTCAGAATCTAGTCCCATCGTGAAGAGCACAGAGTCGGCTTGTGGTTCTACGCCGAACCTTAGGGGCAAGTCTCTGATCAGCACCAGCAAGACCGAGCCCGCGGCCGAATGCCACGAGCAGCCTGCTTTTGATAGGCACCCCGTGAGGTCGAGGTCGCTGCCCAGGTTCGAACCTCACCTCCAGTTTGACGCGGACAATAAAGTGATATCGGACACGGAGGACTTTGAGTATCGGCCGACTGAAATGAAAGGACCTTTGCATCTCTCCTTCTGTGGCTGTGGCTTCCTGGGCATGTACCACCTGGGTGTGGTCACCTGTCTAGTCAATAGAGCACCAGCCTTTCTAGAAAAGATTGAGAAAGTGAGTGGTGCTTCTGCCGGCGCCCTGATGGCGGCTGTTTTGGTCACTGCCAGAGACAAAACTGAGGTAAGAACCGCATAATTAATATAAGATCACCGGTTAGCCTTATTTAGTCCACATTTCATTTTGTTTTTCGCACTATAGGTTGTACAACAGTGACAAATCTTTAAATATATCGAAACGAAAACTTAAAAAGAAAATACGTATCGATAACATTGAAACGTGTTAAAAATAACTTGCCTAACAGAAACATTTTTTTTCACGTATCAATGATCGATTCCCGGTAGTCTGTTTTCATTTTTTGTTAATTTTTTATTTATTTATTTATTTCATTATAGTTAAAGTTTCAATAAAAAAAAATATAAAAAAAAACAATCACTCCACCTCCCCCAAACTTTTTCCCCCAATAACTACTTCGAATACCTTTTTTTTTTTTAATTATTATTAATCATTGTCAAGAAATATACTATAGTCAAAGGCGGGGGTGGGTAGGGAGACAATCTTTCTCATCTTCTTTGTCCGCAGCGCTAGCACAGCGTTCTTTGATTGTTCAACCCTTTGGCTCACATTTTCCGAATTCTTCCAAAATACTTGATGATTCATTTGCGCACCCCCCCCCTCCTAGCGCCCGAATGTGCACTCTTGGTGTGGTTTTTAATTTTCTGACATTATTAACCTATCCTTATTGCGCCAATTACTAACTTCGTTTTGTTTTAATAACTTTTTTTTTTTGTGGCTGATATACAAATAGTAATTTTAAAATTGCTTAGCGACATCTATCTCTTATTAAGAGAAACGTAGCTTTCAACCTATCTGTAAGTTATAAGATATGTCTTCTCTTTGTTTTGTGGAATGCCTTATATACAAACCGACGTTATAGCATTACTGTGTCAGGATTTCATATATATATATACACACACATATGTATATATAGATAGATATAGATTTAGATATATATAGAGTGAGATATCACGGATAATAAAAAAAAAATCAATACAATACTTTGTTTGAGTTGAACTACTAAACTCAGCTCTTTTTGTGGCGTGTTTTTTTGTTTGTTTTTTTTTTTTTGCACGAATGTTAGCATTTCCTATAAGTAGGCCGTAGGAAGTGGGAAAGGAAACAATAGGTCGGTCCCCACGTCTTTGTGTACAGGTAGAGGTAGGCGGGGGGGGGGGGCGTAGTTTGAATCATGAAGTGGTGTGTGCATTCACAGGGTAGGGAGGTAGACGAAGTCTGTTGGTAACATCGCAGCTGCCTTTGAGTTATTTGTTGTTGTTTGCTAGTACTTTAAATCTTCAGTGTTGTTGTTTTCTAGATGTTAATTCTATGCATTGTTATTGTCTGGAGTTGTGTTGGTCAGTTGTAGTTTGATATAGAGATGTAGTTATGAATGTTTTGGTTTTGTGGTGGTGTTGTTTTTATTTCTGTGACCTACATTTATGTATCACTTAATAGGAGATTAGAATTCATTTGTACAAATACTCCTTACATAGTTTCTCGTTGTTTAAATGGATTTGAAGCTGAAATAACTGTTTTTTTTTTTTGTAGAGTTTTACATGTTTTCTTTTGAAACTCATTTTTTTTTAACCGAGCTTATATCAACTCACTCTGTCTGTCTGGTCAAAATCGTTTGCACGTTTTTTCTGCCATTTCCCATTCTCGGATCAAGTTGAAACTTTGCACAAATTATACATTGTCGATGACAACATATGGATCAGTCAGAAAATTAACGCATTAGATGATCAATTAGTCGTAATAAATTCATTTTGTTTTACACCGGAAATGTTCTAAGCTAAGGGAGATAAGCATAAGTTAGGATCGATTCAGAATAGTTCATGCAAGTCTATGTAACTGTTTTTTATTTTAATAACTTTTATATTGAACTTGTTAACCGAAATTTGTTTCTAGTTTCTACTGCAGAACATTTCAATCAAATCTCACCGAAAGCTAGAAATGAGTCCCACCGTTATTCTCTCCCCTTTCCCCTTAGGTATCCTTATCAATCCTCCTCCCCCCTTCTGTCTTCTCCTTACACTGTATCACTACCGATTAGTAAAGGGTGGGCCTGATACGTTTCACTTGTGACTTGCAGGACTGGGCAATACAAAATGTGTCTGACAGCGGCACGTTCTGCACGAATTTCATTTCTTATCTTGACCACCCCCCCCCACATGACCAAGTGACGTCATTGGCAGGATCTGATTGTTCTAAAAAGCTAATTATAAAGCGACACTTGGGCTGAAGGACAAAATTTGCGTAAATAAAAAAAAATCCCCCCACCAAAGTTGGCAGGTCTTTCTGTAATCCCAGCTGTCTACGGACGTTGTTAGACAGGTCTTCTGTGAGGTGGGATAGCAGTTTGTTAGCGAATGCCACACAATGTATGTCATAAGCATTTGCGTTCAGTGTTCTTTGGTTTTGTTTGATTAGATAGCGTTACGTAAATGTTTTTATTTGATTTCATATTCCATGACCTTCATCGTTGGTTGCGTGGCAACTATCTCCATTAGTAGGACTGTCTTTGTCATTGACTGTTGAGTTTACTTACATTTCTGGCTATACCGAAAGTACTTTGCAGTTTCCCTTTAAGTTACATCATTACTTTGTGGCCCTATTTTTATAATTATATGCATGCAACTGAAGCGTAACTAGGTTAAAGTATTATGATTATGTAATGCA
Organism: Biomphalaria glabrata; assembly: GCF_947242115.1. Classification (NCBI taxonomy): domain Eukaryota; kingdom Metazoa; phylum Mollusca; class Gastropoda; family Planorbidae; genus Biomphalaria; species Biomphalaria glabrata. Next base: position 14,518,177 of record NC_074725.1, on the reverse strand, counting down.
TAAAAGATTCAAATTATTAGGGTCTGTGTAGCACATTATTGTGTACTCTCGGCTTTTTATTTGTTAACATTCAAACTTTTACTGTTCATAATTAATGACAATAATAATGGCAATGTCTTCTATTCCGAACACTTTAAGGATAAGTGCAGTGTTTCCCATGACTAAACAAACCCAGTTTCGACCAGTATAAAAAGGGTTCATATTTAGTCTATTGAAAAAAGTTTTTGCTGGCTGTTTTGTGGGGTTTTTTTGTGTGTGGGTCTGAGATGATTATTTTCTCCATAAAATTATCAGATTTGATTACTCAATAACGTTTGGATGGTTGAGCAGGCGTCCTAGAATCCCATCCCAGGACCAAGATTTGAACTAAGAACATTAGGCTCATTAGCCAGGTTCTTTTCAACTTGGCCATCATGTCCACACAGTTATTTAATCTGCCCGGCATAGCGTTAAGATTTGTAGCCAACACATTGTACAGTGATTTTTAATGCTGTTGTATTTTGTTAAGATGTTCTGTAGAGGTTCTGTTTAGATATAGTGGTTATGTAACATTACTTATTAGACAAATGTGGTGGCTCCGTGAGGGGTGTTACGGTGCAGATACTTGGACTCCACAGGCTACTCAATGGCGAGAATATCGGTTCGAGTGTCTCGGGGTGAAATCTCCATTTTTTTAAATCATCCTCTTTATTTTATTGTCATGGTAGTCGAGCTTGAATCAATTCTATAGCATCGGCTTTTTTTTTCCATGTAATTTCCTGTCTTCTGCTGAATAACTTTGTGGAGCTATGAACATTTATAAAAGAGGCGTCATATATTGGAACACCATCAGGTCAGCGTATCTCGACCAATGTTAAGGGATTGAGAAACACTACCCTAGCAGTCGTTTGTTTTGTAACCTTCGCGCCTTTTCCATTTTGTTATTGCAGTCACCTGCTCCTGTTCCCAAACGTTGCGGACACACACATCGCCCCTGTGAATGCGTCACATAGACATTGTATTGTTCGGTATGTTTACATTTATTACATCGAACAGAGTTGTTGTTTAGCTTGCAGACATTTGAATACATTCTAACATCGTGGCATTTCTATAGCAATAAATCGTCCCCAGTCGCTGGGCTTGGTAATCAGCTGTTTTATTTTAAATTTTGGGAGGAGGTGGGTTATTCAATCATTAATATGCATACATGTTTTACTGCATAATGGATGACGCATGTCTGACACCGTGACATGTCACATTTCCCAGTAACACCTAAAAGTCAACCTCATGTTTATAGTCAACTGTTGCCGAACTTAGCTTGAAACACCGCGCACGTCCCAGAGACTGTTGACACTGTATCACTATAGAGCCCAGTTTTTTAAAAACAACTTTTTTTTTGTTGGTTAGTGTTTTGACATTCCTAGGGTTCTTTTAAAAAAAATATTTTATTTTCGATATAATAAAAAAACACAACAGTTCACCGAAAGACACAAGTGTTTAATGTAAAACACAACTTTTTATGTGATTTAGTTTGATGACAGTTTTATCTTGGAACCTGTCACTAGTACAGATCAACAGAGAGCTCATCTCTTCAAACCCACTAGACTAGAATCTAACTTTACCTATACCAAGTCACTTGTGGTGCGGAGAGAAACAATCGTAACTCGAATCACCTCGCATTGAGAGCCAAATTTTTTGCCCCTCCGGATGCGAATATTAAATACTGGGTTGTTTTCATTCGGTTGTTTTCTTTAAAATGAGCTACAGATCGAATGGGGCAACAAAAAAACAACTCTTTTGTTAAAATTATGTCGTAGTTGAAGGTCAGGTTGAGTTCGACTTGGTGACTCAAGTTTCGAATTGATTTTTTTTAAATATATGTTCAGTTCAAATAAAAAAGATTTGACTTAGAATCCAAATAACAAAAGAGGGGTGCTTCATTTTATGTGGGTAAGCAGACCTAGTTGTGACCTACATAATATCAGGCACATGAAGCAGACCATACTGTTGTCTGCCTTTGGCCGACTTGTTAAGTTTTCTTTTCAACGGCTACGCTTATCTTTGGCTTTCCGTTGGTTCTCAGGTGTGTATCCTGCTGCCTTTGTTTCGGAAGCCATTTGCTGGCAGGTGTTCTTCTCTATGCCAGGCACAATCTAACGATTTCCTTTCTGTATAGTATTGCATTATAGTTTGAATGTTTGCCATCACAGCCCGAAAGTCCAGTAAAAAAAAAAAAATAAACAATTTAAATCAATTAAATATTTGAAATGGACACCTATAGATCTGCATCGTCAAGTAAATAATTTTTAAAAAACAAAATCTACCACTTATCTAAGTTTAGACAGAAATTGTTCTCATGGTGTTTATGAAGTATGGCGTGCCGGAGTTACTAGTTTACCGCGGGTTTGAAAACGCGGGACAAGGGTTGTGATTTGATGATTTGTCAAGTTTGATAAAACTTTGTCCTTTGATTACAAAAAGAAATGGGATTTAGATAATCTACGCGCATTCCAATTGTATTCCCTTCATTTGGGAGTACAACACTTATGCACGGCCATGTCTGCTTTTCTCCAGGCTCATTTCTTTTTGTTGAGCAAGAGTTATGGCATTAATCTCTGTTGTTTACATGACCAAAACAAAATTCCTTTGAATACAAACTATTTAGGAGTTAGCTCGATTTGATAGTTATACTTTATTTTATACTACGGAAAAAAAAACAACCACTTTAATCTACTTCTCTTTATTTCACCACTTGTATTCACTTACCAGATCATTTCATTGGAAGTCAACTCTGCCCCTTTTTTTTCAAATCTTGGGGATCTTTAATGTTCTGAACTGAATTCTTGCCAACATTTCAACCAACAACCAGCATATATCCCCATTAGCTGTGCTCCTTTTCTCCTGTTTCTTTTCAAATTGCAAATCGGACTCTGTAGAATCAGTGTATCCACGTTCTATCCGACTTCTCCTTAGTTTGGACCCTGTAGAATCAGTGTATCCACGTTCTATCCGACTTCTCCTTAGTTTGGACCCTGTAGAATCAGTGTATCCACGTTCTATCCGACTTCTCCTTAGTTTGGACCCTGTAGAATCAGTGTATCCACGTTCTATCCGACTTCTCCTTAGTTTGGACCCTGTAGAATCAGTGTATCCACGTTCTATCCGACTTCTCCTTAGTTTGGACCCTGTAGAATCAGTGTATCCACGTTCTATCCGACTTCTCCTTAGTTTGGACCCTGTAGAATCAGTGTATCCACGTTCTATCCGACTTCTCCTTAGTTTGGACCCTGTAGAATCAGTGTATCCACGTTCTATCCAACTTCTCCTTAGTTTGGACCCTGTAGAATCAGTGTATCCACGTTCTATCCGACTTCTCCTTAGTTTGGACCCTGTAGAATCAGTGTATCCACGTTCTATCCGACTTCTCCTTAGTTTGGACCCTGTAGAATCAGTGTATCCACGTTCTATCCGACTTCTCCTTAGTTTGGACCCTGTAGAATCAGTGTATCCACGTTCTATCCGACTTCTCCTTAGTTTGGACCCTGTAGAATCAGTGTATCCACGTTCTATCCGACTTCTCCTTAGTTTGGACCCTGTAGAATCAGTGTATCCACGTTCTATCCGACTTCTCCTTAGTTTGGACCCTGTAGAATCAGTGTATCCACGTTCTATCCGACTTCTCCTTAGTTTGGACCCTGTAGAATCAGTGTATCCACGTTCTATCCGACTTCTCCTTAGTTTGGACCCTGTAGAATCAGTGTATCCACGTTCTATCCGACTTCTCCTTAGTTTGGACCCTGTAGAATCAGTGTATCCACGTTCTATCCGACTTCTCCTTAGTTTGGACCCTGTAGAATCAGTGTATCCACGTTCTATCCGACTTCTCCTTAGTTTGGACCCTGTAGAATCAGTGTATCCACGTTCTATCCGACTTCTCCTTAGTTTGGACCCTGTAGAATCAGTGTATCCACGTTCTATCCGACTTCTCCTTAGTTTGGACCCTGTAGAATCAGTGTATCCACGTTCTATCCGACTTCTCCTTAGTTTGGACCCTGTAGAATCAGTGTATCCACGTTCTATCCGACTTCTCCTTAGTTTGGACCCTGTAGAATCAGTGTATCCACGTTCTATCCGACTTCTCCTTAGTTTGGACCCTGTAGAATCAGTGTATCCACGTTCTATCCGACTTCTCCTTAGTTTGGACCCTGTAGAATCAGTGTATCCACGTTCTATCCGACTTCTCCTTAGTTTGGACCCTGTAGAATCAGTGTATCCACGTTCTATCCGACTTCTCCTTAGTTTGGACCCTGTAGAATCAGTGTATCCACGTTCTATCCGACTTCTCCTTAGTTTGGACCCTGTAGAATCAGTGTATCCACGTTCTATCCGACTTCTCCTTAGTTTGGACCCTGTAGAATCAGTGTATCCACGTTCTATCCGACTTCTCCTTAGTTTGGACCCTGTAGAATCAGTGTATCCACGTTCTATCCGACTTCTCCTTAGTTTGGACCCTGTAGAATCAGTGTATCCACGTTCTATCCGACTTCTCCTTAGTTTGGACCCTGTAGAATCAGTGTATCCACGTTCTATCCGACTTCTCCTTAGTTTGGACCCTGTAGAATCAGTGTATCCACGTTCTATCCGACTTCTCCTTAGTTTGGACCCTGTAGAATCAGTGTATCCACGTTCTATCCGACTTCTCCTTAGTTTGGACCCTGTAGAATCAGTGTATCCACGTTCTATCCGACTTCTCCTTAGTTTGGACCCTGTAGAATCAGTGTATCCACGTTCTATCCGACTTCTCCTTAGTTTGGACCCTGTAGAATCAGTGTATCCACGTTCTATCCGACTTCTCCTTAGTTTGGACCCTGTAGAATCAGTGTATCCACGTTCTATCCGACTTCTCCTTAGTTTGGACCCTGTAGAATCAGTGTATCCACGTTCTATCCGACTTCTCCTTAGTTTGGACCCTGTAGAATCAGTGTATCCACGTTCTATCCGACTTCTCCTTAGTTTGGACCCTGTAGAATCAGTGTATCCACGTTCTATCCGACTTCTCCTTAGTTTGGACCCTGTAGAATCAGTGTATCCACGTTCTATCCGACTTCTCCTTAGTTTGGACCCTGTAGAATCAGTGTATCCACGTTCTATCCGACTTCTCCTTAGTTTGGACTCGGGTACAAATGGAATGGATGTGGCTCAGTTTCTACACTGATTTTTAGCGGCCCCCGAAAGGGGAAAAGACGCTATTAGTTTTGTGCGAAATGTCTGTCCGTCCGTCCCGTTTAGATCTCGTAAACTAGAAGAGATATTGAAAATCCGACTTCACAATATTTTAGACCATTCAAAGTTCTGATGCAACGGCTACTTTTTTTTTTCCTGAAAGCGAAAATTCTAATTTTTAAAAATCAATTATGCAAGCAGTTTTTTATAAGAAAAGCTAATTAGTATGCATTATATGTTACACCTAATTTAAGACGAATAGTAATCTTATAAACATCATTTTTGTGAAAATTTTTTATATAGCGGAATTTTTTTTTTTTTTTTTTTGAGAATTCGAAAATGAGTTTTAGCCTTTTCAAAGAAATTAACTTATTTAGTTCGAACCGATGGTCCCGGGTTCGAATCCTGGTGAAGACTGGGATTTTCAACTTCTGAGTCTACCCAGCTCTAATGGGTACCTGACATTAGTTGGGGAAAAGCAAAGGCGGTTGGTCGTTGTGCTGGCTACATGACACCCTCGTTAACCGTAGGCCACAACGACAGATGAACTTTACATCATCTGTCCTATAGACCACAAACTAGTTAGGCCAGGTTCACATCTAACTTTACATTCACTTTCACGTATCCTTTGATCTGCGGGACGGTTGGGGCACTACACAAGATCTGTTAACCTTCTTTCTCCATTCTTATCTCTCTTTGTCTTTGATATAATTTCATTCGGATGTTCTTTCTGAAAATATTGAAGCCTACCTGGGTGGACCACTGGTCGTGCGGTTTGCGCGCTGGACTGTCGTTTGGATTTATCGACGATCGAAGGTTCAAACCCTGCCTGCTCTCATTCCCCGTCGTCCTGCGGGAGGTTTGGACTAGGAAGTTAACTATCTTCAACTCTGAAGGATTATCCGAATTATGTAAAACATTTTACTTCGGGGGCCGATTTTGAGTTTGTGGTTCCACACAAACTGTCTTTTGTAACCTTGTTTTCTTATACCTTTGATTAACGATATCCGCGAGTGTAACTAACATTTGGTGTATGCGTTACGTTTTCAAGTCGAGTAACTTATTGAAGAGCAGACGTTGCTCCATTAGTCATAGCCTCCATGTTGGTTTGTCCTCTTTGTGTTGAACTATTGGGGGTCATCACCTTTTCTGCGCGCGCGGGCGTGGGTCAGCAGGTCAAGACTGTCACGCCTCCTTTTTGTTTATTTCTGAAAACAAACAAAACAAAACAAAAACTAAAAAAAACTCGCGTCATCCGAAATTGTCCTTAAAGTTCCTGATATGTTTAAAAAAAGAACATTGTATAGAGTTTACTTGAAATCCTGAAGTTGTCCACTTGCCCTTGGTCAGCTTCTAAAATAGTTTCATTAGTCATGACAGGACACTGTGTTGTGCCACTAGTGATAGGTAGCAGACGAGTTGGGTGAAATGGATGGCCATCAATCAACCGCCATCTTACGCAAGTGGTGACGCAATGCCCTTGCTTCAATGGCGTCACTCAATACTTAGAATGAGCTGTTAGGTGGACCAAACTAAATGGTAATAGACAGATGGGTGGAGTGTAAGGTGACAGGTCATTAGATAGATGCATGAACTCACACAGTCATAGGCAGGCCAGTACTAAACAGATAAATATACATGAAAAAAAATATATAGAAAATAAGAGCTATCAGAAAATGATTAAGCTAAGGGTTTTTTTTTTTCATTCAAATTTTAAAAATCTTTTTCATGAATCAACAAAACAAAATCTAGACATTTACTTTAAAAAATTGATTGTGAAATGACTATTGAAACTTTCTAAACATAAAATAACGTTTTTAGTTTCTATCAAGACCTCTCGTACACACATATCACCTATCTATTGAATGACTATCAAGACCTCTCGTACACACATATCACCTATCTATTGAATGACTATTGTTGATGGTCTATTTTGTTGATGAGTATATATATGTTAATGGTGCATGCGAGTCCATATGACACAACAACAGAATGAATCAAGAATATACTTAATAACGCAGGCTGGTAACTTCAACAATTTAATAAACAATAAAAAGGGCACAGTCCTCTGTCGTCGCTAGCCTAGCGTCGTCCTCTAAGGCGTCTTGTCCGTTATTCTTCTTGTTCATCATCCTACTCTGTTCTTACTCGTCACATTACTTAGGAAAAACCCGATTCACATCAACTTCTACGCATCTTGTGTCATTACATATTTCCTCCCCCCTTTATCAAAAAAAAATTTTGTCAATTTTTTTTTCAGTCTAAAACCCTATCCCTACTGTCATGTCTGTACAATATACATGGCCAAAATTTTGGGGAAAGACAAAACAAACATATATCTTGATCTTGATGGACATCATCATGTTTCCCATCTTCATCAGTTCCTGGTGTCCATGTTTCTATGTCACAAAGTTCACCCTGTAGTTGAATGTTGACACCAAGAAAACAATACAGTTCCAATACAGTTATTAGTAAGAAAATATCTGGTATGCGGTGTTCTAATCATCACTTATTGACGATAAAATAGTATAGTACAGTGTAATAGTTTCACCAACCAATAGTACTAAGTCCATCAAGACATGTAAACAGTCCCCATACGACGATGCCTTTGTCGATTCCACAGACATAAAACAGAGTTTTTCAGAATAAATACACATGTATATAGTCCACATACGAAGATGCCTTTGCTGACTCCATAGGCATAAAACAGAGTTTTTCAGAGTAAATACTGTCATTGGCTGTATGTCCGTGGTCGTCTGCCTCACATCACACCAAACCTTTCCTGTCAGACAAAATGTAATATTTGTGTCAAAACAGCTTTCCAAATTATTCTACCTAACTTTTTTGTTGGGTACCAATAAGTATATTTTCTCTCCACTTACCATTTCCAAACTGACCTAGCCTTTTACTAATGAATGATAATGATTATATAAAAAAAATAATGACTGTAGATGATCATACTTACTTTAATTTACACCTTTTACTTCAATTGAGTGCCATACTATAGCATACAAATAAATATCATAACATATACAACTTATTTACAATCTAAAAGAACTCAACATGTTCATGCACTATACAATTAAACCATTGCTAGTATATATATCTATATATACTTATAAGTAAACCATCAAGAATTTACTTTCTCCAACTATATTCTGCTTCTCCATTTCTTCTTTGGTAAGGTCCATATGACCTACAATTGTCCCTTGTACTCTGGTACTCATCAGAGTTACATCTTCTCTGAGGGTTCCCTCTATGATACTGTCTATCATAGGCATTGCTATCAAAATTTCTGCCATACTCATAATGGTCAGATCTTCTATCTGAATAGTCACAACTTCTGCATTGCCTGGCAATATGTCCCTTTCTTTGACATTTAAAACAAATAATATTTCTTCTCATTTTACCATAAGAATTTCTTTGTCTCATTTTGTATTCATGTCTTCTATTCCAGTTATCTATTTCTCTTTGAGTCATTTCCTTTAGTCCATGTATATTGCCTAAAAGCAAATCATGAGACAATCCTGGTATTGCTAAACCTTTACAATAACCAGTATAAAATGGTGTTTCTAAGAAAACTTTACAGGCTTGATAGCGCTTGATACTGCCATCTATCAACCTTACTTTTTTCTCATAGCCTAATAAACAATCTGGTTTAACTAAGTTACTCCTAATTCCAACTGTACTGCATCCCGAATCTTTGACAAACCTCATAGGTTTCCCATTGATAAAACCAGAGTGTACTCTCACTCTGCTGGTTTCATCTTCTGCAAAATTTATTTCTTCTACACCCCAACAATAGTTCATCTCTTCTACTTCTTCATTATCACTACTTTCTCTACTGTCTCTATCATTGGTGAAATACACTCTACTTTTGTTATTTCTGTTTCTGTTCTCTTTAAACTCAACTTTCCTGCTCTGCTTCCTGTAACTGTCCCTATTTTCTGATCTATTGTACTTCACTTGTTTACAGTGTGCTGCAATATGTCCTCTACCTTGACAATTCAAACAGATGATCTCTCTATAGTCACTATTATCTCTATTTCTATCATTTCTGCTCTCATGTCTATCTTTACTCTTAGTTTCTTTACTATATCCTACAAAATCAATCTGTTTCTTGTCTTTATTTGAAAATGAATTATTAGGATAAGCACTGCTGTAAGTTCTCATAATAATAACTATGTCCTCTAAAGTTTTTGGTTTTCTCTCTTTTATAAATGACTGTAACTGAGATTCACATTTGTTTGTAAAGTTATCTATCAAAATAAAGTTTTTAAGTCCTTCATAGCTTTGATCTATTTGCTCAAATGACATCCATTTACTGAAATAATCTTTTTCAAGATTTACTGTTGTTTGAGGATCAATCTGACTACTAGGAAAATTTTCAAAATATTTTTTCCTAAATGTACTGGCATTATGACCACAGGCATTAAGAAGCTCTTTCTTTAATATATCATAACTATTCTGAATGGTATGATCATGGTTCTGACAAATAGTTAATGCTTGACCTTGAACAAAATCAAGTAAGATTTGAGACCATTCATTTTCTCTTATGTTACAACTGCTCATTTTGATCTCAAAACGCTTTAAATAGTCTGAAATACTGTCTTTATCTTCTTGAAAGGGCTGCATTTTCTTTTTCAGCCAATGATTAGTACTTTGATTATCCCTATTTTCATTCATGTTATTACCATTACTTGTACTATTACTATTGTTTATGTTTTCACTCTGAACAGTAGGTCTATCATTAGTGTTTTGTTTTTTCAATTCAGCATCTAACCTCAATTTCTCTAAATCATATTGTAATTTCCTATCTGCTTCTTCTTTTATTAATTGTGCTTCCCTATCCTTTTCTTTCTCTCTACGCTCTGTTTCTTCTCTTCTTTCTTTATCTATTCTATCTCTCTCTATTGTCACCATTTGCTGCACATAGCTAGTTAGGTCCTTACATTTAAGTTCTAGCTGTTTAGCCTCAGCAATAATTTGCTGGCGAAAAGTCTCCATATAATCAAAGTTTGGAGCTGTTGCCATTATGCTTATTTTATTTTAAACAATGTCTCAATATAGTTTTGATATGGCCTCCCTATTGGCCTAAATATCACAATTTAGTTTTCACAAAAACTCACTTTCAAATACTTCTTGTAATATATATATATATATTTATATATTTAAATACCTTTGCTCAATGTTATATCAAGAAATATTATCTCAGTGGACTTACTCACAGCCACAATACTTGAATACAACTCAAAATTTTATATCACCTTAATTCAGTGGACTTACTTTAGGCCACATAAACAAATATCATATATACTTTTATCAATACCTCAATACTTAATTCAATGGACTTACTTCTTGCCAATAAATACCCCTAGGACTATTCTAGTCACTAGTCTAGATTCAATACAACTTTAATACAACCTCAAATAGATAAATCAATATTATACCTCCAACAGTAAATCACAATCCAGTGATACTGACAAAAAATTTTTTATTCTGACCAATTAGACTGTGTTTAAACACATCTATAAAATAATGTCAACCGATTAATCGGGACAAAAGATCTATATATAAATAATTACTCCTTAGACTCAGTTGTCTTCAGGATAAAATAGATCAAAGGCTCTCATAGGTATAACAATTTAGTTAATACCTGGAAACAATCTAGAATTTATAATCTAGATTAAACGTGGCTTACCTATCTACTTAAGATAAAATTACTAATATATAATAAGAATAATGTAAAATAAACGTAATAAGACACAAAAAAATAAATCTATTCTAATGAGATGAGACTTTTTAGAGGAAGTATACACTGAAAGAGACAAATAAAGATAACTTCACTTGACTTCTAAAAAAAATAAAATGTACGTGGATACGAACAAAACAAGACAATCTAAACAATCATCGAGACTTTATTAAATGGAGCAGGTCCACTTTCTAATGTGTCCTATAATGACGCCCTTATCAGGCAACCTGCTCTTAACAAAGATCTACTGTCCCTAAAATAGACTTAATTTAATAATAATGGAGAGAAAAAATAAACTTATCTTTAGTTAGATCCCCTTTGTTCAGTCCACGGAGCTACAACGGTCAGTTCCACACAAGTTCCCCACTGTCTTAGTCTCAGGCAAGGCAAGGTGTGCTCCCCCAAAGGCTACTCGACAGGCAGTACTGAGTTAGGCCAATCTCTCCTGGTGCTGCCACAGTATGGTACGAATCTCAGATAAAGTCCTCTGGTAGGGTTCCAAGGTTCCGGTTCCACTTGATGATCTGTTGGTGCTGGCTTCTGTCTTCAGGTCAGGAACATAAGTCAATACTGAGACAAGCTGGTGGTGCTGTCTCAAGAGAGGTAAAAAAAAATGACAAAGTCCAACTCTCTCTTTTGATGAATATAAATGAGTCAACTTTACAAGTTGAATAAATGGTCACGCAGTGTGGTAGTAGGGTATACCATCACTCGTGTGTAGATTAGATTCCAAGCTCAGCAACACTGCAACAGTCAATTAATAGCTTGAAAAACAAACCTGACAAGGTGACTCGATCCAACGGTCAGCTTGTAGATACTAGATATGTAGACTCAGATGACTTTCCGTACTCACAATAAACAGATAAACCTGACAAAATGAGGTATCTTCACTCTTGAGGTATATAGGTAGAGGTATACTGACGACGGACTGCCCTAAATCACTTACACGGACGAAATAGTTCTGGGTTCAGACACAATAGATATAGATCTAGTCAATATAGATCCAAGTTCAATCTAAAAATATCCAACATGGCTGACAAAGCTAGACGCTGGTAACGGTTTCGAATTTTCTCTAATAGAAAGTCTAGATCCACTGGAACAAAGATGCCAAAATCCAGCTGCAGTCCAGATAATTAGCACAGACGTAGAGTAGGTCTAGTAGAAATAAACGAATGTTAATCCAGTACTTCTCCAGTGTACTTCGCCAAGTGTAGATATATCCAGAACACGAAGTTAACTAGATTGTAGATCAAAATGACGCCCTGGCCGTCGTGGGTCGCCACATCTGTTGATGGTCTATTTTGTTGATGAGTATATATATGTTAATGGTGCATGCGAGTCCATATGACACAACAACAGAATGAATCAAGAATATACTTAATAACGCAGGCTGGTAACTTCAACAATTTAATAAACAATAAAAAGGGCACAGTCCTCTGTCGTCGCTAGCCTAGCGTCGTCCTCTAAGGCGTCTTGTCCGTTATTCTTCTTGTTCATCATCCTACTCTGTTCTTACTCGTCACATTACTTAGGAAAAACCCGATTCACATCAACTTCTACGCATCTTGTGTCATTACACTATCTAGACATCTCGTACACACATATCACCTATCTATTGAATGACTATATCTCTCGTACACACATATCACCTATCTATTGAATGACTATATCTCTCGTACACACATATCACCTATCTATTGAATGACTATCTAGACCTCTCGTACACACATATCACCTATCTATTGAATGACTATCTAGACCTCTCGTACACACATATCACCTATCTATTTAATGACTATATCTCTCGTACACACCTATCTATTGAATGACTATCTAGACCTCTCGTACACACATATCTCCTATCTATTTAATGACTATATCTCTCGTACACACCTATCTATTGAATGACTATCTAGACCTCTCGTACACACATATCACCTATCTATTTAATGACTATATCTCTCGTACACACCTATCTATTGAATGACTATCTAGACCTCTCGTACACACATATCACCTATCTATTTAATGACTATATCTCTCGTACACACCTATCTATTGAATGACTATCTAGACCTCTCGTACACACATATCACCTATCTATTTAATGACTATCTAGACCTCTCGTACACACATATCACCTATCTATTTAATGACTATCTAGACCTCTCGTACACACATATCACCTATCTATTTAATGACTATCTAGACCTCTCGTACACACATATCACCTATCTATTTAATGACTATCTAGACCTCTCGTACACACATATCACCTATCTATTTAATGACTATCTAGACCTCTCGTACACACATATCACCTATCTATTTAATGACTATATCTCTCGTACACACATATCACCTATCTATTGAATGACTATCTAGACCTCTCATACACACATATCACCTATCTATTGAATGACTATATCTCTCGTACACACATATCACCTATCTATTGAATGACTATCTAGACCTCTCGTACACACATATCACCTATCTATTTAATGACTATATCTCTCGTACACACATATCACCTATCTATTGAATGACTATATCTCTCGTACACACCTATCTATTGAATGACTATATCTCTCGTACACACCTATCTATTGAATGACTATATCTCTCGTACACACCTATCTATTTAATGACTATATCTCTCGTACACACCTATCTATTGAATGACTATATCTCTCGTACACACCTATCTATTGAATGACTATATCTCTCGTACACACCTATCTATTGAATGACTATATCTCTCGTACACACCTATCTATTTAATGACTATATCTCTCGTACACACCTATCTATTGAATGACTATATCTCTCGTACACACCTATCTATTGAATGACTATATCTCTCGTACACACCTATCTATTGAATGACTATATCTCTCGTACACACCTATCTATTGAATGACTATATCTCTCGTACACACCTATCTATTGAATGACTATATCTCTCGTACACACCTATCTATTGAATGACTATATCTCTCGTACACACCTATCTATTGAATGACTATATCTCTCGTACACACCTATCTATTTAATGACTATATCTCTCGTACACACCTATCTATTGAATGACTATATCTCTCGTACACACCTATCTATTGAATGACTATATCTCTCGTACACACCTATCTATTGAATGACTATATCTCTCGTACACACCTATCTATTGAATGACTATATCTCTCGTACACACCTATCTATTGAATGACTATATCTCTCGTACACACCTATCTATTGAATGACTATCTAGACCTCTACCACAGTATGAAAGCGATGCTACTTTCATGTATTACAAAGAAAGTGACATTTCTAACTGCACCATTCTAGTCTATGTTCACAAAATGAAATGTGTTCATTTAAAATGATGTGTCTTTTATTATAACGTTGTCACGGTCGGCCGGGCTTTTTTATTAAACCGGGAAAGTGCTTCTTCTTGATAATACATTCCTTAGGACACTGGAGAATCATCACTTTGACCATCTTAGAAAACTTAATTTCCCGAAAAGAAAAACAAAACCTGTTTCTCTCTAGTATTCTACCTAGAAAAATCTAGTCGATTTTTAAGATAGTGCCCTATTGGGGGGGGGGAGAGGAAAGGGCCGGGGAAGGGAGATGAAGCACCCATTGACAGTTAGGTAGAACTAATTGTTCTATTATAGCGACAATGCGAATCATGCAGATGAATATGAATGGCCGACCTTCAAGAATGACATGCAATATACAAGTGTGATAGGAGAATGACTCGTAGCGTACTTTAAACGGTTGAGAGATACCGTCAAACTAGCGGGGCGCTCGCGTCTGTTACTCCCAGGTTCATGGAACATTAGACCTCGATAGTCTGCTCCTTTTCAGCAGGTGTTCAGTTGTAGTGTGCATAGTCTCATATAGTCATATAGATCTTGTCGTTCGATAATGTTCCATCTTAATCTAGTCCGCCCATTCAATGCTAGAACCGAGTGTCAGTGAACTTCTGTTAGGTTTAATTAAACAAACACTTCGACATCGTCACATTGCTTGGGTTTTAATTGTCTTCATTGTAATGACCTGTAGGAAATGTGGAGAATGACATTGGGTTCATTGGTCCAGTTAATTTAGTTACAGCTTTGGTCCTCTAGTGTCTCATTAGATTGACCTCCCCACCTCTTCCTGTGCCTCTATTTGTCCACTTCAGCAAACATGGCTGTAACAGAAAGGAAATCTGCACAAGTTTGTTTTTAATCTCCCGAACTCCGTGTCGCCTGTCAGCCACCAAGAGCATACAAAAAAAAAAAAAAAGAAGGGGGGGGGAGGATAGATTCGATACTCTGCATATAACTCAAGTCTAAATAAATCTGTTGATCAGACAATGTGTATTTGGCTTACTACAACTATACATTGATTAGTTATTGTTGTCACTGTACGCCGCCGTTTTGAGATTAATGCGAACTCCAGTAAATCACAGTACTCTGCTCTTTATGACTACTAGATCATGTTGTGATTTGATTGTGTAAAAAAAAATGCAGGAAGAAAGAATGCAGTTTGTAATCTACGGACTAATGTAAGGACGATAAGGGAACCAAGAGGAAGTCCTAAGAGTATAGAGCAAAGGAAGAGATGTCATGATCTAGAACACAGACACAGTCTCCATGGCACAGACACAGTCTTCAGTTTTGTCATTGAGAGTTACCTGTTGCTGACTAGAAAATCAAAAGTCGAAACTAATCAATGGTAGATGACGGCCGTTGACTTTTGGCACCAGATAGTAGACAACTAAACGATATAGGTGTACACTTTTTCAATTATAGAACTTGAAGTAACTTGAATCAACTTATTTGGTGAGCACAACTATATATATATATAGATTACACTATAGACCAATTAAAATTGAACTGAAATAAGCACTCTGATGTTTCCACAAATCTAACACCAAAAACACGTCCTTACACTCCTCACTTCTTTGGGTAGTCTTCCGCTTATCTTGCATCATTCTACAATGAATGCTCCCTTTCTTCATCATCACTTTGGAAACAACTCTCACTCACTCCATAACATCCATAATATAGCCTACACGTAATGTGATTGAAATTATTGTGTGATTATTTATTTAGGCTCACTTAGAGCAAAAGTTTACTTTATGCACGATCTATCAATTAAAAAAAAAAATAATTCAGCATCAATTTTGAATGCGGGTTTCAAGTAACCTGAGTGATTGCCCTTGCTTAAGTTTTGACTTTCACATTTTTTTTTTTGTCTGCATATCCAATGAGATCACGCTGGCTAAATCTGGAATGGCCCCCGTCACGTGAAAAGGATTATTTCAACGATACAATCTAGTCTTGTGGGAAACTACTATGACATAAATATTCAGAAAGTTTAAAAACAATTTATGTGAATAAATCGGGCAGTCATGTGAGGGAACTCGTTTAAAGACGGTTATTGATAAAGTACAACTTGACATATTTTTTGTAAGACCTAAGTTCATTGTTGACCTATGTCATAGAAAGTCTGGCACAGAGTGACACTACCGGGTCTGGTGGCCTAGAATTTACGGCACTGTCGACTGCCCGTGGCTGGTGTTAGCCAGTTCATATCGACTAGCACCGCATGTGCCAAGGGCCCCAATAAATAACGGTTCTGCTGTTTGATCTGTTTGATCTGCCATAGTGGGCCCCCTCGGTGCTTGTCCCTTCTTTCCATGTTATCGTTGAGTCTACATCTCCCACTGGAAGAGATGGCACCGCAATGTTCATTGACGTAAAGAACTTGTTACGAAATAGAACTGGGCTTTGGTACTCAGGGCGTGTTATCGGGTGTGGGTTTACGACATCGCCTTGACGTTAAAACATGGCACCAAATAAGAGTCTACAACTCCCCGCCTGGAAGAGATGGCACCGTAATGTTCATTGAAGAACTTGTTACTTAATAGTAGAACTAGGCTTCGGTATTTAGAGCGTGTTATCGGGTGGTAGGTAGGCTTTGGGTTTACGACATCGCCCTGTCGTTAGAAACGGCACCAAACTCTTGTCGGGTAGCTCATTATTGAGCCATTAGTAAAAGATAATCTTTGGTTTAGGGCATGTTAATTTCACTTTCATTGGGGGTGGGGTGGGGAACCACACCAATCTCAAAGATAGTCACTTACCTAGTCAGTTAATGTAGGATTCTCCAAATGTACTAGCCAGCCGCGTTAAGTAGATGCAGACAATGCTTTACAATTTAACCCTAACCAATATGTTGTCCTACGTAACACGCCTGGTCTGTAAGCTTAAAGATTGAACTTAGTCTCATATAGTTTATAAACTCAAAGAGAAAAAGAACTCTTTTGTTGGTTGGATTTATCGAGACGATGTTTAGTGCCCTTGAGAATAGGTTAACATTATGGAGCCTTTTCAACCGCTCTATAAGGCAGTCGCTATTAGAAGTGTTCCGCTCCGATGCCAGACCTGGTCCTAAACTCCGTGGCTTTCTGATCAACTAAATAAAGGTGTGAGGAATGGATAAATATGTAGGGGCTTCTGAAAACTTGAGGCAAGGTGACCGAATGTTAGAGCCTTTGACTGATTAACTGTCAGTCTCACTCTTTATTCTAGAAATCGGTGAATTTTTCAGAGCCTCTTTAGCACCTTCGATTTCTTAGGGTTGTGTTCTCCTAATTAAATTACGCTTGCTCGGTTGACCATTGAATGAAGTTGAATAGACAAATATGGACAGAAATATCCTTGGTCAAAGTTGCAGTAAGGGTTGGGTAATTAAAAACCAAAGCCATTAAATATATTCCATCTAGACCTTTAATGGTATGCCTACATAAATATGCCAGTTTGGCAATAAAAACCACACTGAAGCTCATTGTAAAATGTAAATGCATATTATTTTTCCCTCGTAACAAGTATGCCAGGTAATAGAAGTAAATCAGTTCAAGATTTACTGCTATAAAATATTCTATATGCCATTTCATGTCATAATCAAATCACTGGAGGAATTCTTTGTTCAAGTGTACTTTAATATACAGCTCAGAGTTACTAGGATTGACTGTGTACAACTTTCAATTCATGCATGACCTAATATTGTGTGACCTTCTCGTTTTAGGCTTTGAATTGGTAATGGTTGAAGTGAACGCGCGGGATATGTTTTTTGTTTGTTTTGTTTAGTTATGCGCATTGTCTGCATTGCGAGTTACACTTTGTTAATTTGTTTTAAGCATGCCTTTAAAAAAAATAGTCGTAACCTGGCATTTATTCATGTGTAAAAACAAACAAACAAACAAACATGGGTCATAGTGAATTAAAAGGAAAAAAAGTTTCTTCTTGTCACTTCTGTTCAAGGCTTTAATTACTTTGTTTTTCGGTAACTGGTTTAGTTTTTTGTTTCGTATCTAACCACATGTACGTGTGTGTGCGTGCACTTTTTGTATTTCTCAACCTCTTTTTTTTTTAGGTCGGCTGCTAATTCATGTTTCCGGGCAGTCAAAATTAATGTCCCTTGTTTTAGAGAAATGAGGAAAATAAAAACCATTTCCTGTACATTGCTAAAATTCTTTTTGTGGCAACCAACTTGGTTTTTCCTTTTCGCTTATTTTATAATCCACTTTTTTTAATGCAGAGCATTACGAATTATTTAAAAACAACAACAACTGGTACGAACATTCCTTTTGTCTATGAGCACATTGAATGTTCTCTCTGGTTTTTAATGGTCAGCTCACATATGCACAGTGTAATGTAATCATCACATGGTCAGCAATCACGCCGAGACCAATCGTCACAGAATGCCTGAACACTGAGCTGCAACATCACAGCCTGTGGGCAGTAGAGACCAACAGCTCGTGGCCACGTCACACATATACAAGATGGTAAAGATTCATAGACACTGTTATGCCTCTTGTCCAAAGTTGGTCTAGTTTGTTTGTTATTTTGGATTCTGGTTGTTGAATGTTGTTGTTTTTCCTTAAGGTCAGTGTTTGCGCTTTCCTTTATTTGAATGTTTTCTTCATTAGGTCAGTGTTTGCGTTCCTTACATTTGAATGTGTACGGCTGTCAGCATTTTTAACTTTCACTGTTACATTTTTTTTTGGTGGACTGTGGCCGGCATGGTCAGTCTGAAACAAAGGTTTGTCATGTGCGAAGTGCAGAAGACGCTAAGTGCTTGCTTCAACGTCCAAGTAATGACAGACTTGTTTAGAACTTGATCACGTGTGTCTTGTTTGGTTTTTGTAGCGCGCTCACGTCTGTCAGCTAGTCACATGGTGTTGTTGTTGCTCACTCTCCTAAGGGGTTGCTCACTCTCCTAAGGGGTTGTTCTCTCTCCTAAGGGGTTGTTCACACGCCTAAGTGGTTGCTCATTTTTTCCAAGCGTTAGTTCACACGTTTAATGGATTGTTCACAAGCCAAAGTGGTTGCTCGTTTTTCTAAGCGGTAATTCCGACGCCTAAGCGGTTGTTCACGTGTCTAAGGGGTTAATCTCTAGTAAGTGTGTAAGCGTCCTGCGAGTTGATGGAGGGGGAATATTAATTATATATATTCATATTGTACTGCCATTTTCTTTCACCTTGAAGAATGGTATAAAACGGCAAGGACAGAAGCTGATAACTACTTGTGTAGACCAATACCGTTCTGTACGGCCGCTTTTGTTTTCCTGTTGTTTTATTATTATTGTCACTAATTTACTTATTTTACATAACAATGATTTCAAGGGTCACATCGCGTCAACACTTTGTGACAACTTTGTGTACATTGCAGGTAGATCTAGAACAAGTTCTTTAGTTTATTGCAATGCCTGATATACACCTTTAGAATTATTTGGGGAGTTTGTGTTTTTAATGAGGCATAAACTCAAGCTGTCCTCGATTACTTCTTACTGCAGGGCCGCCAAAAAGTCAGTTAATAACAAAACTCTTGACGTAAAGATGTTTTAGCTGCCAACTTTTATTACAGCATTATGCAAATATATATTGCCATAACTTGTTTCATAGTTACACGCAGTGACCTTGAGTTTATTGGCATGATATGAAGATTAATATTATTTTTTTTTTAAATGTTTTAACCTTTTGGTTGACGCCATTTAAAACCTAGAAATCAGCAATAACTTAACCTGGCTTGTGTTCAGTCAGTACAGACGTATTTATCACTGCAGTCAGGTAATATGTTTAGTGCTTAGTGCTGTGTTACTTTTATAGCCCATACGAAATATGAAATATCTTTTGATTAGCCTCTTAACGTCTGTTTATGTTTTATAAGAAAAACAAGGCAGTTCTGGTTCGAACTAGACACATCAAGTAGACCAGGAGCGGGTAGGGGGAGGGGCCTTAGGATAGAACTAGATGATGAAAGACACAGATCTAGATCAATGCTTTCTTAGCAGCAGTTTAATGAACAACTTGTAACACATTGGAACAATGTTTTCATTGTGACGTGTTCATACAGTTGCAATACACATAATTTCTTTTTCCCCCTTTCGAGTTATCGGTTATTCGTGGCGACGAGCTATTGGTCTCCACTGCCCACGGGTTGCGACGTCGCAGGTCAGTGTTGAGGCCTGCTCTAACGATTGGTCTCGGTTGAACGCGACTCGACTTGAACCAAACAGGATGAACATTGCCGTGTTTGTAATTATGAAGAGAGAAAGGATTGGATTATGCTTTGAGCTCTTGAAAATCATGATGTCTAATAAACATTCAAAATGATAAAACACGATAAATGGTTAGTAACGAAATACACATGGAACCTAACACTTGTAGCGTTGGCATTTTATGCTTCAGATATTTTAATGCTTTGATTTCTGGGCCGTAACTCCAGTGTAGAAAAAAAACACAAGAAAAAAAAACTCTGGGGGAAGGCGGGGAGAAATTGGCCATATATATATAGCAAGTAAAGCGACCTCATAAAATCGCAAGGCCTCCATTGGTGTATTGTCTCTACGTTTTTTTTGATACGACGTTTTGAAGTCAAAAATTATTTTTTTTTCACATGAAAATGATAGACATCGTTCAACTTTAATGTCTATAAATTTTTTTAAAAAAAGGGAGAGGGGGGGGGTAGTGGATCCTTTTAAAAAATAAATCTTATTAAATATATTTCCTTAATTAATCAATTTTTTGTTCCGGACATGTCATTAGTGACAAGAATTAATTGTAGCAAGCTTCAAATAGCTGCGGCCTAGTTGTCGTCTGCATCACCGCCATAGTGTCACGTGACTCATTTTTCTGTTCACATTGGATTCTGAAGTGCAATCTACATTTAATTGTCATGTAATTTGGATCTGTATTTCATTGATCTTATTAAGTAATATTTAGCCTTCAGTTACTTTAGTAAAAGAAAAAGAGTTTTTTTAATAGCCAACATTTTTTATTTAAAATAAATATGTTAAATAATCCTTTCTAATAGGGTCGCGGATCCGTTCACACGTTGTTCTTGTGTCCCTGTAATTGAGATAGAAACTGAATACCACTTAATGAGGAAAAATAAAGTGTACCTAATTATCGCCCCTTCTTGACTTGACCTTTGTGAACGAGACTAAATTTGCATGAAGACAACAATGACCAAGTAGAAGATACATTTCATTCTATCGGGACAATGTTTGAGTGTTATTGGAATAAACCTGTTTATTTCTGTGTGCAAGTAACGATAATAAGATTTCATTAGTATTTTATCTATAGTATTATCTTGGTTTATTCTTTATCTACACAAAATACACACAAGGAGTGGAGCAGGCTTACAGACTTGGGGGAAGTATTTGCACATGGTATCATGTGACTTGGTATAATAAAATTAAAAATGAAGGTCAAATGTTTTTATGGACATATGATGTCTGTCTTATGGCAGCACAATGACCAACCACAACAAGGTCATGTAACCCCTCCCCCCCCCTTTTGCTCTTGAATTGCAGCACAATGACCAACCACAACAAGGTCATGTAACCCCTCCCCCCCCCCTTGCTCTTGAATTGAACTAGATTTATATCTAAGAGTATTCTAGAGGTTAGTGTAAAAAAAAAAAGGTATTTTGTTCATCTAACTCACTTCCAAAATACGTCTTATCACTCTGGCAATATAAAGTCTAGCCAAGACCGCTGAGGAAAATACCACTTATCTTGCATCATTCACACTGCAAAGCCACCAACTAATTGCCAACTTCTTCTCAGCGTCACCATAGAAACACACACACACACTCTATATTTGTCAATACAAGCTTCGAGTTTATGTGGAGTTCAAAGAATTGTTCAAGTTTTATTCAGAAGTTTTGTATCAAGCTAGTTATATGCCTACAAAGGTTAGTTGCACTAGCTGTCTGGAGATACAGCACAACGAGCACAACCATCAGCAATATTCAAATTTCAAACACCACTAAAATTTCATTAAGATGAATGAAGCATAGTGCATGATTTGTCTAAATGCAATATATCCGAGGCACAAGTGGCAGTGCTGTTTGTGACAGTACTGTTGTGACAGTTTCTATATTAAGTGAATACCTTTATCAAACAAAGATGTTTTTGATTTTAAGTAATTAACCCTTAAAATGCGTTTGGTAGTTTACCCTCTAGACATCAGAATTGTAATTCCATTTTGTAAAACTACTCAGCACTTTAAGGGTTAAGTAACTCACTTTTAATCCTTACATTGTTTCTTTATGTAAACAAAAAAATATACCTCTAGTGCAACTTACCATCCTTGTAAATTTATATATATATATATATATATATATATATAAATTCTTGCATAACTTAAAAGGGAATTTTTTTAAATGTATCACTAGGAATCCAATTAAGCAATGAGCTAACCAAAAAAAGAAAAAAAAAACAACTCCACCAATGGGGACTAAAAATTGGGTGAGAGGTAATAGATGTCTGAACCTAAATAGAAACGTAATGAATGTGCTTCCTCAAATCTGTCAGCAGCAACATCCTTTGGGGCCTTGGTTTGAAGTAGTACTGTCAGCCTAAAATAACCAGGTGACGCATGAATCATCCCACTACATTTTTGTTGTGTATATCTTGGCTGTTGAGGAAGTGGAGGAGGTTGTAAAACAGAATCTAGAACTTCTTTGCAAGAATTAAAATGCATGATGGTGGAAGGGGGAACTGAGTTTAAACCAAGGAAACAATTGTATGTTTTTGTTACAGTTTTAGAAAGTTTATTAGCATAATGGCAACACTTTTCAAATGAGTAATTTCTTGAAGGGAATTAATTATTCATGTTTTGTACACAATCTGATAACGTTATAAATAATTCTCTATAATTATTTAGATCTGTTCATTTTGAATGTGAAGAAGAGATTAGAAAAGAATGCTGTTATGAACATTAATTGAAGACAATTTTCTTATCATTTTTTTAGCAGCCAATTATAAACCTGCTACCTCCAAAGTAAAGTTTTTTTCCACTGGTTTCTTTTTTTCATATTACGTAGTGTTAATATATCCCCTTTTTGTTACCTTAATAAGCATAGGGGTTTTTTTTTTTGGGAAAGGGGGGGCGCTGGGAAAGGGAAATATTCTAAAAAAAATTTTATATATAAAAATTTACTACCGCAGGGGTAAACGACTGTATAGAAAATACAAAAAACATGCATGTATTGTAACCCTGCCTTGGTCTGGCAGGGTTACATACATGCATGTTTTTCGTATTTATATATATATATAATAAATATTTAATATTTTAAAATAAAATAAATCCAGTAGAATGCATCCCAAAACAGAAATGGTATTCAAGAACAATGCTGTAAGTTAGCAAATGGCAGAAATACCACTTATCATGAAAACCCAATCAAGATACTAGCTTTATAGTCATAAAAATTGTCATCATTCGCAAATGAGACATACTATAAGCAATCAAAGAATGTACCGGGTATATGTTATGTACAGTATCAATTACGGTATCAATACAGCAGCATATCTTAATTTAATTTTTTTTTTTCAGAAAATAATGAATATAAATTTGTTTCATCTTTTACAGGAAGCATCTGATCATGTTCAGAACTTGGCTAAAGAGATACGCAAAAAAACGCTAGGCGCACTCACACCTGGTTACAGTTTTACCAGGAGTCTACGTTATATGCTAGATGACCTACTTCCAGAAAATGCCCATGTGATAGCCCAGGGCAAGCTGTACATCTCTCTGACCAATGCCCAGACAAAGAAAAATGAGCTGATATCTGACTACAAGTCTAGGGATGAATTAATTGAAGTAAGTTTTTATTTGTTGGTTACTATAAAATTGGTGGGTTTTATTTTGTGTTCCTTAACAACAAAGATAAAGTCTAGTAATTCAAATGCCCTCCTTTAATGTTAGTGAAAAGCCTTGTCAGTGCCATGCTCACATTTGTTGGTTTTACCATTAAAAAAACAAAACACCCTTGCTGTTAAGGGCCACGATCTGAACATTTTACCATCACAGAGAAGATTTAAAATACACAATCTCAGAAACAGACACAAGAACTCTTTTGTCCAAGTCTCTTGATATCAATTTCACATGTAATATTTAAGTGAAACTGTGAGATGGACTGTGAGATTTAGTGTGATCATATTGCTATGTAATGCAAACTTGTAAGAGAAATTTCCTCTTGGATAATAAAGATTATTACTGTTAAATTTATATCTATTAAATTCTGTATAAAATACTTAATTCAATTTTTCTGTTTGTAGGCGCTTATTGCCAGTTGTTATATTCCTGTGTATGCTGGGATGAAGGCACCAACCATTGGCGGCAAGGTAAGTTGCTGAAAAAGTATGTTTCACAAATGATTTTCCAGTTATATATTTTGTTTTATTGAAATTTATAGGCTCTACAAGTTTTTTGCTAAAAATTTAACAATGTAGATTACCGTAATGAAAAAAATGTCCCTAATAGTGTCCTTAACTTTTAAAGGAGAATAAAAAAGTTTTTTGGTTATTATACTGGCATTATTACACTCTTGTTAATACCCATAGAGCAAAATATTCAACCCAGTAGCTTTTCATACAACCTGCTCCATGGTTTGAACATGCAGCTGATGAAACTCTGTGTTGTCCATTAAACTCTTCAATCTAAGTCTAACTACTTACTTAGACTTAGGTCCTCCAGTGCTGTTAGGTACATAGAATGGCAAGCTCCTCTGACAGAGATAGGTCATATGTGACTTCCACAGATAGTACCCATGGATACACCCCTCCCCCCCCCCCCTTTTTTTTTTTTTACAAAGAAAAAAAAATTCAAAAGTTTGTTATCTTTAATGAAATTATATTATTTTATTGCATGCTTCAGAAGGATTTTAAAGCATAAACATAAAATAAAATGAACAGCTCTAATAAATGTTTACTTCTGATGGACAATCACTTTTAAGAAAATCTTATTTGATTAGAAGTATCTTTCTGAATAGATATTGAATGTTTATTTCTTTTGTGTTGTTTCCAGAAATATATAGATGGTGGTTTGACAGACAATATGCCTAGATTTGAAAGTGGAAGAACCATTACTGTTTCTCCCTTCGATGGCAAGTCAGATATTGGCCCTAAAACAGGTCAAGAGCTAGAGAAAAAAGCCCATTTTATAAATTTCCAAAATCAGGACTATCAGGTAGAGGTTAGACTTTTTTTTTCTCATTAAACATAGCTGCTATATTCTTATTTGAAAACACTTCCTATAAACTGGAATGGTTATAGTTTTCTTGGTTTATTTAGTTTTCAAGTTAAATTATATGTGAAAAATGTTTTAATAAAGTTAAGCTTGCTATCCTTACTTAAAATTGATATGGTTACATTCCATAACTGATAACATTGCTAAAAGTCATGAATTAAAAGTTTTGCTTACAAAATAAACTGTCTTTATCCCCTTAAATCAGAGAAAAAGACTTAAATTTAAAACAAAATTTGTACATATGTGCTTCAATCCATTCTTTAATATAATATTTTTTTCGGTCACAGGTCAATATGAACAATTTTAAGAAAGGCAAAGATGCTTTCTTCCCTCCAAAATCTCATATTCTTCAAGAATACTTCGAGAAGGGCAGATTTGATGCTAGCAGGTTTCTAATTAGAGAAGGTCTTTATCAGATCAACACTCAACAGCAACAAGAACGAGTACTTTATGAATCTTCTGTTTGATAAAGGCTTTAGGATTTATTTCTATCTGATACTACTTTGTAAATCATGTACATGATCATTCTTTAGCTAAGATATTTTCCTAGTTCTCAAGATTTAGCAAAAGGAAAAAGTATTTTTTATTCTCTATACTAAAAAAACAATGTCAATCAATGATCTTTTCCTCACTGCTTACAGTGACATTTTCATTCATTCTCATCTACTCATTCAAAGAATTGTGAAGTGTTTGAAATCAATTTATTTGACAATGCATCACATCTCATTATACCAAGTGTTTGAAGTGCAATATCAAATTTTGCATTGCAATCTTTTTTGTCAAGTGATTCAATCACCCTAACAAAAAAAAAATTGTTATTAGAATTAACTCAAGATCTTGAGGGAAAAAAATACCCGGTGCCTGTGGCTGATAAACTTTTTAAACTTGAAGAATCAAAAATCCATTCTGATTTTGCTTGTTTTTTTTTTTATTTTATGTTATTTTTGTGTTTTAATACATGTATCTATAAATATGAACCTCAAAACACATCATCCTTAGATGAGTGTCTTTCTAATGGATTTGTGGCATGGCATATAATAAAAGAAATTAAATAGATAATTTTTAGGAGGTTAGAATACAACTAGAACATATTAAGGTCCCATTGATGAATGAGGACATTTTGTAATGTATAGCTGTAGTGCTAGTCTATGGAATGGTTTTGCCAACTGAAAAATAGAGTAAAATGTATCATATCAAGCACATTACTTTGTTGACTTTAGTACAATTGTAAATATACTTCATACACATTTATTTGATTGCTTATGGAAGAAGCTGTTCAAGAATAAAGAGATTTGTACATTATCATTTCTAAAACTTGTCTAAAGTGAGGGGAAGTGCAAGTAAGATTACGTATGCAAAATGTTTTATGAGTTAGACAATTAATAGTTCCCACATAGATCTCTCTCTTAACCTCCCTCTTTTTTCGTCGTCCAGGAGGTATAGTGAGGGGCATCAATTTATTTGTGGGTTTTGTTGTTTTTTCGGGGTACTTTATCTGTAATTGAACGTTAATATCTTTTTGTTAACAGCCACAATGCATCAGATCTTCATCAGACTAAGATCTTGCCTAATGTAATACACATTTTAGTAGCGCTTTCCCCATCTAGATTGGCTGGCTTGGCATTTCAACATTGTCAGTTTTTCCTTCTGTTGGCGTGTCAACTTTTTATTTTCTGTTGGACACATTCTTAGCATGGAACTGAGATATATAGGGAAATGTCTTACTTTAGACTTTGTTTTCATTTTCTCAAAATGTTTAGTCCTGTCGTTTTGAAAAAAATAAAATCCTGTCAACTAACTTTAGCTTTTGTGTGAAATACTTGTAATGTAATTTTTTATTTTTTTTTTCAAAAATATTTTGTTTCCTTACATTTCAAGTGACCTTGATGTATATATTATATGTATATATTTATGTATTATACTAAATAATATATTTTTTATATATAAAGTAAGCTTTTGTAGGCATTATATACAAATGCAGAGCTTAAAGGTTTTGACAGCTGGAGGCAGAAATTTCATCATGTCAAAAATTCAAAATCATCCTCTGTAGCCATTCATTTGTATCCAGTCCAGTGATAAATTGGAAACCATTTTGCATAGCTAAAAAAAGAAGAAATTGATGAGGTGAAATGACTCTATATAAAAAGGGTGTGCTGCAGATTGACCATTGAATTCCTGTTAGTTCAGTTACTACAACATTCTGTGTTGTGATGTTAAGAAACATTCCAAATGTTAATGTGCCTTGATTTTCTTGTGCTTGTGTTTTGTGACATGGCAGACATTGCTGCTCTACGTCCCAGAGTTGTTGAGTGCCCTCTGATGTCCATCCTTTCAAAATGAATGTACAACTATAGCAGAGAATACATTTAGGACTTGGCAAAGTCTGTACAGCCTAAGTATTTTTTTTAGAGTTTTAGCTAATTAACAGTGTTGTATTAGCTATCACATGCAAAGTACCTACTAAATTTTTAAGTCATTTATAGTTATGATTAACTTATGATGACTAATCTTAAGAAAAACAAAACTAGGACTGTATTCATGAATTCCTCAAAAATATTTGTTGTAAAAAATTGATGTAAATTAGATATCTTGTTACATTAGCAAAATGACTGTATAGTTCAATATTGCAAGCAAAACTATCAACCAATACATGTACATATCTTATTAATACTATAATACATGAAATTGTATAACTTTCAACTTTTTTTTAATAGAAAAAACAACAAATTCTGTTTAGTTGTATACTTTGCACATGTCTTACCATCTTTCAATTAAATTGTACTGGTTACTTGTCTTCTTGTGGACCAGGTTTGAGTCACTTGTCCACAAAATGTAGACATTGTCTGTCTGCTCAAGATGCCCCTTACCTATATAGGCCTATGCTTTTTTTTTGTATAGGGTGTACAGTTTGTAAAAAAAAAATAATAATAATGAAAGAGTGGCTTCCCTTGCCATAAAGTTATTAACTTATTCAATTACTTTTTTTTTTTTTTCTTTTGCATGTTTATAAAATAAATTAAAGCTTAATCATCAAACAAATGTTCTGAGAGTCTGTATTTTAGTTTCAAAATGCATAATTATGAGTGGTGAGCTTTACCAATCATCTCAAATGGACTTCAAGAAAGATCCTACTAAAAGGATTACTATAATATAATGAACTACACAATATAAGCTAAATATGCTTTTAAAACATAACAGATAACAAAATTCAAAAGAATAAATTTAAAATAAATGTATAATACACCCTAAATGTACAGTCTGCAGGGTAGACCCATGAACAGTTGAATTAAGCTGCAGGTTAAATTAATATTTAAAACCTTTCTGTATAATAGATGAACATGACGACGACCCTATTTTAATATTGAAATAATCCTAACACACACCGCTGTTGGACACCCTCCATCTTTGAAAAAAATATATAAGCCGTGTGTGCCTCTTTTGGATTAAGTTTAAACGAAGGCACTGATAAAGTATTTCAGCTAACTATGATGAAGTCCGGGCTGTAAACACCAGTAGCTACTTGACTTAATCCTGTATTGACTGCCAGTGGAGCATACAGCCACAACAGTACCTCGCCATCGGATTCAATTCTCCTCCCCCCCCCTCAGTTAAGTCCTATGCCATGTCCATCCTGCCATCTTAGCTTCTTGGTCTATCAATCGATCGGTAGACCACTAAAATGCAAGGAGTCCTATACAATGTATAACCTGCAGCATAGCCGTAATGACGGTGCAAATACATTTCTCTACACGTCACGATAGAAGAGCTCTGAGCACCTTCCCTCCCTGTGGGTTTCCGTAGGCCTGTGTAGGTACCAAACGTTTGTATAGACTCAAGAGAGGAACAATGATACAGATCGTCTGATAATAGTTAAAGAACACTGCCAGAGCGTGGCGCCAGCTACATTAGATGTATATTTAAACAGTCATTCACGTAGTCAGTGGCCCTTGATTGCTTTAACCCTTTAAGAATTGCTTGTACTGTATATATGCTAGTGCAGGCCTAATGAATAGACCTAGATATAACGCACAACACATAGATCTTTGCCGGTCTGTGTCTGCATTATGGTTGACGATGTAGCATTACCTGTTTTTATAGTCGGCCAGTTTATATTATTTGTGCCACGCCCTTTCCGGGGCGGGGGGGGCAGTCAGTGATTAAAACAACAGTGCATTAAGGTTGTAGACAAGAAAATGACACTATCAGCGGGAAATCAAAAAAGATTTTTTTTTTTCATTTTGTCCAGGAAACTTCAAAGCAAACAAGATTTAGATGTAGACAAAAAAGGACAGAGGGCTGGAGGTGTTGGGGATGTGGGAGCGTTGTGATGCGGGCCGTTTTGTGTTCCGGGCTAAACAAACATAGGCCTATACCGTGCCCTCCACGTTGGCTGTGCTTATACCAACTCTTTAAACCGTAGCGTAGAACGAGTAAGGTATCAGCTAGTAGAATTATATAAAGATTACTAGTAGTAATAGGTCTTTTGAGAAAAGTGAATGACATATCTATTTTAAAAAAAATTCAGGTGACATAGGCCTACTGCACTTTCGGCTTCAATCTTTGGAAAAAGAAAATGACGCCCATTCCTTTTTTTTTTCTCTCTCTCTCTCTCTCTCTCTCTCTCTGTCTAATATTTAGGCCAGGCCGCCAGGAGCCGGTGCTAAATGGGCCGGTAGGGCTGCCGAATGGGCCACATTAAATATCAATAAGTCCCATAAACGTGATTGCCCTTGCCTTACCTTTGATCAAAGATTTTGACAAACTTTACTGTGTACTAGGCTACTAGCTACATATTCCAAAATAATGGATTCGCATATCCTCTATTAGCGCTAAGAGATTAAGAAACAGCATAAGGCCTATATTTTTTTCTATTTCCTACGGCAATCGAACTAGTGTAAGCATACTCGTGTGAATCTAAAATGGAACCCTGAACTTAAACATTTTGACGTATTTCTGTATGTTAGGATGTAGGCTTAGTTACGTTTACAGCAGTCTGTAGATCCACTGTTATCAAAATTGACTCATAGATGAATTCTCTCTCTAATGTGCATTATATGATTGGGTTGATCGGTGCGTCGCAAGATCCCAGGATTTCACAGCTACGAAGTCATTGACAAATCACAATTATTATTTAAACAGTTAAACATGTCACCAAATAGAAATCGAAAGGAAAAGGTAATGACAAAGAAGAGAGATGAAAAACAAAAATTGCTGACATCCTCTGCGAAAAGATGCAGTCCAATGACTGATTTTCTCGCCAGTTTGACACAAACAATTCAGGAACGTTGCTGAATCTCGAGATAACTTTCACGAAGGAAACTTTGCAACTCCATTTTCTCCTGGAGATCATGCCACGTTAGACGACGTAGAAACACATTCCTGTCCGAGAATATGCGATACTTAAACGCAATAATTCCTGGATATACATGTGCACCTTCAACTTCGAATGTCTTTTAATAATTTAATGTCTTAAAATGCGATCACGAAACAGTACAGTATAAGTGTCTTGAAACAATAATGTTATTTAACGTTGACTTACCCGACAATGGTTATGCTTGCCCTGGATGTGGCAAAATATGTAGGTCACAGCTGGGACTGCGCAGCCACGGGAAATATTGCATACCTCACTGATCTTCGGACTCGAAGACTAGCCTTATATATATACCCGATTAGGTATTAACACTTTACGTAATGAATTGATGAGCAGAAATATGACACGTGCAATGTCAGGACGTTGGCTAATGTGAAGATAATAGCAAAGAGTGTATTCTTGTAATAACTGACCCAATGGGTAGGCCTTTTAGTGGGGGGTAGAATATAGTTTTTTTAGAGGGGGGGGGAGGGTATTTTGAAATCATCAGCTAGGCTGATGAGTGAGTTCTATCTAATACCCTAATATTCGTAACTAACTTGTGAAATTAGGTTTCTGCATAGGCTAAAGAGCATCATGACAGAACACTTGTAGGATTTTATGTTGAAGACTGATGATGAAAGGCGTTCACAAGAAATTTGTTTTGAACACAAGCATAAACGTAAGCAAGTAATTGGTTGATGAGGGACTTTTTCTTTTATTCCTTGAATGTGGAGACATTTATCTGTTGCAATAACGTTTGAAGTTAGAGACAGCGGTGGTCAGTGCTACTGGGTGGTTGGTGTGCTGGCAGTAGTCTTAACAGATTATCATTATACCATGAGATTATGATGACCAGATTCTCTGCCACTTTTGGTTTCTCAGGAATCGTCCTAAAGTAGCTTGGTTCTTACCTGACCGAACGCACTCAAAATGTCGTGGTTTACAGGACAATCTTACCAAGCTTAATATTATTTTTAGCTAAATTACATTTTCTTTTCATTTCATGCCACCGAAGATCATATGGGTGGCATCTGGCCTTTAGGCATTTACCAGAATGCCCACATCATGGGCTATATCCAGTCCGCTACTGCATTCAGTGGTGTTGTACAGCTATAGGATTTTTCAGTTCCCTCTCGCCTGGTTTTTCCATTAGGTCTTATTCAATAAACGAAATTGCCAAACTAGTGAATCGTAAATTCGTCATCGTTGATTATAAGTATTTCTTCATCAAAGTAAGTTTGGAAAAACTTCGCTTGCATGTAGCCACGACTACCACAACAGTTAAAAAAAATATGCGAATCAAGATGGCAATATTCGGGGACTGACATATTTTTTTTAGAAAACTCTAAAACTCAATAGATTCTTGTTTTGGAAGTTCGAAGACATCTTGAGAAACTGTGACTATTGCCTGAAGCCCCCAGACAAAATTTGTTTTTGTCTATGTCGCTGAGAGAACCATCGAGAATGATTTCCATTTGAGGATTCAATAAAGGCGACTGAAATTCATATTTATCATGACATTGTTCTTATGGGACTATTATTTCATGAACAATACGGTCCAAGGAATGTATTTTCACCAGTATCTCTTTCTTGTGTGTTGATAGAAAATCTCTTCATCTTTTTTTTCGCTTTTTTTCTTGTGGCCAAAT
This sequence comes from Biomphalaria glabrata, assembly GCF_947242115.1. NCBI lineage: Eukaryota > Metazoa > Mollusca > Gastropoda > Planorbidae > Biomphalaria > Biomphalaria glabrata. The sequence goes on along the minus strand of NC_074725.1, from coordinate 14,485,622 downwards.
CGTCTTTGAGGCTCTGCATGACAGTGTATTATAAATTTTGATCCAGATTTTAGATGTTAGGTGTACTGTTGAAAATAATCGAAAACATATTTGCTTTTTAAACTTTCTGTGTTATTATTTTATTTTTATATGCATTTAATATTTTTTGTTGTTGTTTTCGTGAGCACTTATTTCAATAAATTCGTTTTTTATTTGGTTGGGACATGTACGCATTCGTCCTCTCAGGAATGGATCGTGCTTGAATAGTAATTTCACTCCAGGATATTTATTTGATTTTGTACTGCTAATTCTTCTTCAACTCGTTAGCGATGCCCACAGAGTGCCAAATTCTGCTTTAAGAGATGACACGTGATGTCCAAGATTCTTAACAGATAATCTCTCCCCATTTTCCCCTCTTGCTTATTTAAATCTTGAGCCTTGCTGTCATTATTGTTGCCTAGTCACAGACAAACTTCAAGTTCCCTCCCAGCAAGTGATGTGTAGCTGAGAGACTAAAACGCTTGGTTACGGCTTGGCCACCTTAGTTACAAGAGGGCTTGATTTCTACTTCTTCTTCGTTCTCATTTTACATGTCAAAGGGTTCAGAATAGTTCAGATTAGTAATCATATATCTGAGATGTACTGCGCAGTGCTTTCCAAAATCAGGCAGATCTCGGTATAGTTTTTGTTCTATAAGAAGGTTTTGGGGCCAGAGTCTTTGTCGGGCCTTTTGATATGTTGGAGAGTAGGCCAGTAATGTTTACTTTTTGATCACTGCTCCTGGCTCCAAAAGCAGAGATAAAAGAACCACCAGCTTGCTTGTGTGGGCTCCTTCGAGGCGGAGAGAGCCCGGCCCCCTACCTGCGCTGCGGGATTCCACAGGCAGGACGCCACATCCATAACAATAATTTCTGAGCTCCAACATAGATGAGGTTGCGTGTAAATGTGTTATAAGCCAGGAGGCCCATTGACTCCAGCTTCAGCCTGCTTTTCTTTCTGGGTGTGCTCCCATAGTCTTTGATCAGCCAAGATCATCTGCAAGGCAGCAGTTGTTTTATTTCGGAGTTGTCTCTCCTAGATGAATTACTATTTAGAGTTTAAGCGCCCTACAATCGCTTTTCGCAATCATTTCCCTGGAGTTTTTTTTTTAGATGTTTTAAGGAAATATCCTAACCACTGGAATACCCCACCTCATTCTCCATGACTGCAAATCAGTTGGTCCACCAAAAAAAAAAAACAACACCTGACTACGCCGAGGCCTATGTGTTGCCCCACCTGTTCTACCTTAATTATGGCCCTGCTAGATTAATACTCTCCCGACTTGACTGGCTTTGACAAGTACTGTACGTGCTGGTGGGTACAGATCTAAAGATCTACATGTGTCCTGACGACAATTTTGATTATATTTATAGCACCTATAAAATCCTATATGGATTTAGAATTAAAATTACTATATCACAGACCTGCATATCTAGATTTATGACCATAGACTCAACATGTCTTTTTTACTCTCCCCACTCAAAAGAGGTTAATTACTAGACTAGAGCTAGTCTATATCTATTTAGATCTAGATCTAGACTATATCTATATATTATATTATGTCTAGAGTCTAGATCTAGTAGTAAGTAGAGTCTAGTACTTGTAGTAGAGTAGAATTATAGAGTAGGCCTATAGAATATATAGATCTAGATATCTATAGGTATATAGAATCTAGATCTAGAATGGTAGATCTATTTATTATAAATTATAATAATCTATATTATTCTATATAATATAATAATAGATCTAATAAGTAATATTAATAATAAAATAATAATTATCTATATTAGTCGTATTTATAGAAAATTATACTTTCTAGATCTAGATGATGATAGATCTATATCTAGATCTAGAATCTATATTATAGATCTAGAATCTAGAAAGTCTAAGAAAGAAATCTGATTGTAACAGTAACTTGAGTAACAGATGAGATAGTGTAGTCTTAGAAGTTAGTTAGACTGAGTTAGAGTAAATAATAATAATTACAGTTATCTATAGATCTACTTAATACTGACTACTATAGCAGTTAGACTAACTTTAAGTTAGTCTTATCATTTTATGAGTTTGAATTATTATTTATCATAATAATGATAATTCGTATGACATGATATGATTATCATGATTATGACTCCAACTCAAGAGTCGGCAGAGTACCAGGACCAGAGGCAGAGTGTCCAGAGACTATACTGTCTATAGTCTATACTATAGAAGTCTAGATAATAAAATATCCTAATAGTAATATCTACTACTAGATCTAGTAACTAGTAAAGTACTATATTTCTAGTAGATATATAGTACTATCTTTAGAATCTAATTCAGTGTTAGTGTTAGATCTAGTGAATTCTAGTGAGGAATCTTGTCACTGTTAGTGTGTTAGTTAGTACTTTTACTTTAGTCTTAGTGTTGTGTGTTCCCTACTTGACAAGTCACAAGGGTATTCTAATACTCTAACAATCAAAGCTGAAATTACCTTTAACTTTATCTAGACTACTGTACTGTTAGTATTGTCTGTATAATGTATTTACTATTGTCACTATTATTTATATAAATTATATTATTAGTATTATATTAAATTATATTTAATTTTTTTATTAGACTCTGGATTAGTCTAGATCTACTAACTACTAGTGAGCGCAAACATCTTAAAATATATTGTAATTGAATCTTTTCCAGGCCTGATGTCTACATGATCATGGATGTCTAATTACTTATTAAATCTAGATATATTGATATATATATATATCATTAGACATTAGATCAAGAGTCTCACCAGTGACCAGTACATAGATTTAATAGATCTAGATCTTTATATATATATTTTGTACACCATGGAATCCTCTGTAAGTAACTAGATCTACTTTAGTTTTTAATTTATATTCAAAGTCTAACTATGTATATAATATAATATGTAAAGATTAATAATACTTTGCAAACTGAGCACATGCGTGGTTACATGTAATTTATTTTAGTTTTACATGTTTTGGGTTACCAGATATCTGGCAAGTGGAAGACTTGTAGAACTCCCTTTTAAGGTCACATCCTTCGTAATGCATTGTCATTGACCTAAAATGTGAAGATATAAAAAACATTTACAACTTTCACATGTTTCCATCAGTTGAATTCAAGACTTCATTCCTTTGTGCTAAAAACACAGAAACACTCATAAATGATTATTTCATGCATACAGTGCCTAATGAAATGTGATATTGACTTGAATGATTTTCATTTGTTTGACCAGTACTGCAACATGAAGTCATTTGCAGGACACAAAAATCAGTATAGTGATTAGATCTAGAGATATAGATTGAATTTAATTAATAGAACACACATTTCATAACCACTTGACTCAAAGAAATAGATAACAAATAGATACTATATGCATTTAAATTTTATAAGAATGATTTTTAAAGAAAAAGCGTTTCTAAGAAAAAAGCATGCTGCCAAAAAGTTTAAATTGTGTTGTCATTGGCTTTGGTAGACTGGGAATGTAATTAAAAAAGATTAAGAAGAAGAAAGTATTAGGATCACAATAATTTCTCAAATGTACACATTGAATATAACAATTTAATTTACTTCCATTTTCTGTTTTAGATTTCACAGCATGAAGCTCTTGTCAAAAAGAAGCTTCAGAGATTTCTATGGGAACTAGCTAATTTTGGTTCAGTCCGTGGCTTCAAACATTTCTCTTGCTATTTGAGAGGAAAGGAGGAGTTACTTGTCAGTGTCAAGAACAAAGTTCAGGTATGCATTTATAAGTCTTTGAATATTAGTTATCTGCAGTAAGTGAATATAGTTATTAGTTATCTGCTGTGATAAGTATATATATATATATATTGTTACGAATCTCACTATCCAGGCTCTCTGCAAACTGCACCATACACCACCAACTTAAAGAACTTGACAAGTCAGGGCTCCAAATTAACGTAAAGGTTTAATGTCCATAAATAACAGCCAATACTGTACAATTGGCAGCACGTAGAACAGTACAAATAGTTCTGCGATAACAAATATCTCTCCGATAACACCGTTCCGCCGTATCAAGTCTTGCACTGGCCTCTCCGCCTCGTTCCGGGCTTGCACTGGGTTCAACAGTTCGGGACTGACTTCACACACTTGGGCTCGTTGTGTCGGACTCGATCACAGACCAAGATCAAGACACCGTTCGTCTCAACTGTACTTGACAGTACTCCGCACTGAACCGTCGTAATGCTCCGTACAGAACCACACCGTTGAACTGTGCTGTAGTCGACCGTGTTCTGAACTCCTGTCGTGAACCTCCTTTCTGAACCTTGCTGTATTGAGCCCCTTTTCTCGACCGTCTTGACTGCGACACCTCCGCTCTTATATAGGGTCCCTACTGGCCTTCTCGAACCGGACAGAACGCCCCTCGACGTTTCTAGGTGGTCAGATGACTATAACTCTCGTGACGCTCCCGAGCTCTGTTCACGTCGGCGATCCTTCCCGAACTGTCCTGTTGACCCTCGACTCGGACGATCGTCTTAACTCGTCTCGGTTGACCGCTCATCTAGCGCTGGCCTGGGGCGATTTGCGTCGGCTGACTACACACACACCACTACCCCCATCTGTGCCACCACCAGGTTTATAACAATATATATATATATATATATATATATTTTTGTGTCATTTGCTAATCAGTTACATTACAACACTTTGCAAGATAGATAGATATGTTAATTTACTTACAATGCATGAGTTCCTGCTTGTCCCCAGTCTAATTTTGGTCAACATGAACATGTAGACAAAGAGATAGACTAACTGATGGAATATTAGTACATGAGGTTTTGGGTCTAGGATATGATAAACTTGATTTGTGAAGGAGCTTCAGAAACCTACAGCCTACACTCTACGCTATCTTCTTTGTGGTTTATACTCAACTAAATATTTATTTTAAAAAATGACCTGAAATTTTTTTTTTTATTTCTCCTGGGAAAATCCTAAAAAGGAATTCAACTTTGATGCATGACCTCTTAATTCAGGCTTTCATATATATATATATATATATATATATTATTGTCTATAAAGGTAATTTATTCCTGACCCAATTGATATCTCTGCTATTTGCTATTCAAGAGATGTGGAAGCTGAGTGGTAAAGCACTTAACTTCCAAACCAAAGGATTCCGGATTTGAATTCTGTTGAAAACTGGTAATTTAATTTTGGGATCTTTGGGGCATTAGTCCACCCAGCTCTAATAGGTACCTGACGTTAGATGGGGAAAAGTTAAGTCAGTTTGTCATTGGGCTGGCCTCATTAACCACGGGCCACAGAAACAGATGACCTTTACATCATCTGCCCTATAGATTGCAAGGTCTGAAAGGTGAACTTTACTTGTACTTGACTTATGAGCTATTCAGTTGTAAAGATGGCCTCTAGTTTAAATCTACAATGAGAATTCACTCAAGTTAAATTAGTATCTATCAATGTTTGTTTTTTTGTCAGTGTTAAGTTTTATATTCATCTGATTTTTTATTTTGTTTTGTTTTTGTTTTCCTCCAGGGAAGTACAACTTCAATAATTAACACCACTTTGCCACTACCTCCAGCTAAGAAACCTTTGTGTGCTACAGATAGTTTTAACTCATACAACTTACCTTATGATAAGTAGGTCACAACCTTAACTCATACAACTTACCTTATGATAAGTAGGCCACAACCTTAACTCATTCATCTTACCTTATGATAAGTAGGTCACAACCTTAACTCATACAACTTACCTTATGATAAGTAGGTCACAACCTTAACTCATACAACTTACCTTATGATAAGTAGGTCACAACCTTAACTCATACAACTTACCTTATGATAAGTAGGTCACAACCTTAACTCATACAACTTACCTTATGATAAGTAGGCCACAACCATAACTCATACAACTTACCTTATGATAAGTAGGTCACAACCTTAACGCATACAACTTACCTTATGATAAGTAGGTCACAACCTTAACTCATACAACTTACCTTATGATAAGTAGGTCACAACCTTAACTCATACAACTTACCTTATGATAAGTAGGTCACAACCTTAACTCATACAACTTACCTTATGATAAGTATGCCACAACCATAACTCATTCATCTTACCTTATGATAAGTAGGTCACAACCTTAACTCATACAACTTACCTTATGATAAGTATGCCACAACCATAACTCATTCATCTTACCTTATGATAAGTATGTCAACCTTAACTCATACAACTTACCTTATGATAAGTAGGTCACAACATTAACTCATACAACTTACCTTATGATAAGTAGGTCACAACCTTAACTCATACAACTTACCTTATGATAAGTATGCCACAACCATAACTCATTCATCTTACCTTATGATAAGTATGTCAACCTTAACTCATACAACTTACCTTATGATAAGTAGGTCACAACATTAACTCATACAACTTACCTTATGATAAGTAGGTCACAACCTTAACTCATACAACTTACCTTATGATAAGTATGCCACAACCATAACTCATTCATCTTACCTTATGATAAGTAGGTCACAACCTTAACTCATACAACTTACCTTATGATAAGTATGTCACAACCTTAACTCATACAACTTACCTTATGATAAGTAGGTCACAACCTTAACTCATACAACTTACCTTATGATAAGTATGCCACAACCTTAACTCATTCATCTTACCTTATGATAAGTATGTCAACCTTAACTCATACAACTTACCTTATGATAAGTAAGACACAACCTTAACTCATACAACTTACCTTATGATAATTAGGTCACAACCTTAACTCATACATCTTACCTTATGATAAGTGATTTTGTGATTTATATGCATTTTACCTTTTGAACTATTCCTCTTTACACACACACACAAATAGTAATATAAAAAAAAAAATTCACGATTGACTTTTTTAAAATCCATTTTTCAGGAGTTCTATAGTTTTCTCCCTCCAAACTCAGACCCAACTTAGAGGTAGACAAGACAGAGAGGCAGATCTTTTGCCAGCATCACCATCGGAGGAGGAATCCCAACCAGTAAGTTGTTTGTTGACCAGCATGTATTTTATTTAATAACAGTCATCATTGTTATACAAAAATATCTGCTTTGTTATAAGAAGAGACTAGCCTACATCTGGTTTAGAGCAGTCTGTAATCTTGTTAGTTGACTGAGGTTTGGGGTGTACATCTGGTTTACAGCAGTCTGTAATCTTGTAAGTTGACTGAGGTTTGGGGTGTACCTGCTGTCCTTTCTGTTCTTGGATGTTGTATAGGTTGAAAAGAAAAAGTGTTTTTTTTTTTGGAAGGTTTTTTGTTTTTTTTTTATTGTAGAGGAATTATCTCACCACTATAAACCTTGAATAAAGCACATTACATGTTTTACACAAAAACAAATAGTACTTTAAAAAAAAAATTCATTATTAAAATTGAACTTTCTAAAAAGTCTAATAATTGAATGTAATCCTGTGTACTTATAACAATTTGTGTACCTAACTAAAGGAGCTCATTCAAACTGTGTGATAGAAACTGTTTCTGTTTTTTTTTTTCAAAGCGCTCAAAAAGTTGTGCAAAGTTATCCCAAAGTTCATGGAATGGTAGGAATAAAGGTTAAGAAACAATAATATGAATGGTTAATTGTAAGCATTTTTATTCAATAAAACGTGTTTGTTCAAAAGTGAATTATAAAATAGAAATATGATAGTAAATATATGAGATAGTAAATATCTGAAAAAGTTAACAAGAGGTTGAAAAAAGGATTATAAAGATGAGTAACACATTAAGTTTCAATTATTAACTAATATTTACAAATGTGTAATTTTCAAGCTTAGAGAGTGGGACCTGAGGCTATCCCATTCTTTGTCACTCCCTAATGAAGGATATCCACTAATACTTAGTAAAAGAGACTAGGCTCAAAGGGTTAGGATTGCCTTCAATTTTATTATTTGTACAAAGTTATTCTCTTTTTCAAATCATAGTTTAAATACATAGTTGTTGTTTTTTTTTTTAATCTCAAGGGGATTAACCCTTACATGTTTTTCAGAATTTTATTTGATTAAAAATAGGAATTGTGGCAATCGGAAAAACTCTGATCAGATTTGAAAAAAATAATTTTTGGTCCAATCGAGACATCTTTGATGATCACTTTGTGACCCATGATTCTTGCTGCCTACTAGAAAATGTAACTATTTTTGTCAACAGAAAGATGATGTCACATTATTCCTTATAGCTGGCTATGCTCGTTACTCTTGTCCCTATGTTTGGGTCAGGTCGAACCATCGTCGTCTGTTTACACTCTCTGGAGACAAGGATGCAGACAAGGACAGCCCACTCAAGTTAAAATCTACATCTAAATGGAAGGATGAAGGTATTATTACAAAGCTTATATCAATTCACTGTGCCTGTCTGGGTTTGAATTTCTCCCACTTCCCATTCTCACATCAAGTTGAAATTTTGCACAATTATTCATTGTCAATGACAACATATGAAACAATAAAAAAAAATTCAATTAGTTGTAATTAACTTTGTTTTGTATAGAGACAGTAAGGCCTACTTACCTAAGGGGATTTAAGCCTTGTGTAGATAATTAGGTCGTTTGCTATAAGGTTTAACTAACCTTCTAGTTTAATAAATACTTGGCCAGCTCATTGGCTAACAAATAGGCCTTCCATCGTTCGTGGAGGCTCAAGTTTGAATTCAGGCATAAGCACACACACAAGGCCACAAAGCCTAGGTGACCATGGTGCACTGAGCATGATTTAAGCATGAAAGTTGCTCTAAGCAAAAACAAAATATATATTATTGTAAGTCTAGATTTATTAAAAATTAATAACAAGATTGATTCAAAAATATTTGATGCAATTTCACTCAACATAAGCTTTGTTTTTTTTTTAAGTATTTTTATATTGTACTTGCTTACTAGTCTACTCAGTGAGATACACTTTTTTGATTAGTTGAGAGAGAAGAAATAAAGGCCTAAAAAAACACTTTTTTTCTTGTTTATTAATTTTAGCTGTGCCATATAAAGAATGATGAAATGCCAAATTTTTCACTTCATATGGCCGTATGCATTCGATTTCAAAAAGTTGTCAGCTTTATAACTTGTATGTAGATTAAAATGGTAACAGGTTGAATATAAATTATCTCTAAAAATAAGAGAACATTACTTCACATTTGAATTGAAATGTCTAAAAGGTGGAAATGTGTAAAGTTTAAATATGAGCTAACTAGTAGTCCCACTTCTTAGGCTTGAGTGTCATCTTTTGTGTGGTGTTATTTCTTGAGAGTAGAAGTATTTGTATGATTATTATATCTCAATACAACAGCACTCTTGTTCAACTTTCTAACACTAATCTGAAATGACACAATGTCAATGATCAGCAGATTCAAGTTTTATCCTTTCAAACAATTCACAGAAGAAAGAAACATAAACCGTTAAAAGGAATTTGAAATCACAGTGATAAATACTGTCAAGTGTATTAGCATAAGTACATTAAGCTGAGAATAAGGTGGATCAACTGCTTGTATGACTTGATCAAAAAAGATAAATACTATGTCAAGTGTATTAGCATAAGTACATTAAGCTGAGAATAAGGTGGATCAACTGCTTGTATGACTTGATCAAAAAAGATAAATACTATGTCAAGTGTATTAGCATAAGTACATTAAGCTGAGAATAAAGTGGATCAACTGCTTGTATGACTTGATCAAAAAAGATAAATACTATGTCAAGTGTACTAGCATAAGTACATTAAGCTGAGAATAAGGTGGATCAACTGCTTGTATGACTTGATCAAAAACGACCCCAACATCTGTTTGTATTTATTAAAATTTTCCTTTCAAAAGATCTTTCCAGAAAAAAACAATAATTGTTGAAGATTTTCATTAATAATCATTTGAATATTCTTTCCTGCTGGCAAGTCTATGAAGCTTGGCTGGATATATAGAACATAATTTTTTTTTCTTTTCTAACCTACTTTTGTTAACCTGTTCTAGCAATAAATATATTTTAAAAGAAGTGTAATAGGTATCTACAATTAGTAATTTAAAGGGCTTTAAACATCCCACTACTCCTCAACAAAACTGAAAATCTGCCAAATTATATTCTTTTGTTATTTTTTATTTAATATAGTATATTGTTAGCTCCGTTAATATTGATGTATCTCTTTTCTTTTGGAATCTGTGAGGGTCATTGCATCTGTGTGATACACTTTTTCTTGCTGATTGCAGATGTGAAAATATTTGACATTGTGGCAGAGATTGTCAAGCTGTGCACTTACCCTGCTCCCAGAAACCCCTTTGAAGTAGATTTGGACTACTTTCATTTCCTGAAACAACCTGATCAACTGCTAGCTTCAGCAGCCATGACTTTCTTGCTACAGAAGATCATCATACAATCCTCAGAAAACAAAGTTTACATTGCCAAGGGTAAGCTTTTTTCACATTAGATTTTAACAAACTGTTTGTTAAGGAAACAAAACCTCTTTGAGACTGTAGTCACTGGGAATATTCAAAACCTCTTTGAGACTGTAGTCACTGGGAATATTCAAAACCTCTTTGAGACTGTAGTCACTGGGAATATTCAAAACCTTTTTGAGACTGTATTCACTGGGAATATTCAAAAACTCTTTGACACTGTAGTCACTGGGAATATTCAAAAACTCTTTGAGACTCTAGTCACTGGGAATATTCAAAAACTCTTTGAGACTGTAGTCACTGGGAATATTCAAAACCTCTTTGAGACTGTAGTCACTGGGAATATTCAAAAACTCTTTGAGACTGTTGTCACTGGGAATATTCAAAAACTCTTTGAGACTCTAGTCACTGGGAATATTCAAAACCTCTTTGAGACTGTAGTCACTGGGAATATTCAAAAACTCTTATTAATTAATAATAAATTAATCAATGAAATTTGTGGCTTTTTAATTACATCCTAGCCCAATCCTCCTGCAGGATAACTGGGGAGGGTAGTGGGCAGGGTTCGAACTCAGGCCTTCGTGACCACTAAATGTCAGTCCAGGTGCATACCACACAACCAGGCAGCCATCTTAGATAACACCTCTACCAACTTACTATATAAAAAAAAAAGTTTCTGATCGCGCTAAAATTTTCTTATGTAGGCAAAACTTAGGCACAAGTGACATATACAGATTTACTAGAAAAGACAAGCTTTCATCCTAATCACAAGAAAGATGATGCCTATTATAAGCTATCCCTTCAAGATTGACGTCTAATCCTTCGACTCAGGACCAGACACAACAGAATGAGACAACATATGTACCGGAAGCTAAAATTGAAACCAGTGAAATCTGCCTATATGGAGTGTCACCAGAGAATGCTGACCATGTCTATCATAACTGTTCTCTTTACCATGAGGCCTGTACAAGACACTGGCCCCAAAATACGCCAATAGAAAAAAAACTATATGAAGAGCTCCCTGATATGGAAACCGCTGCGCAGTTCATCTTATATATTGATCTTGTCATCTGAACGCTCCAACATAAAAATGAGAACGAGGAAGAAGAAGAAGATTAGAAAAGTCAATGGCTAATTTTAAAATATCACAGGAAAACAACAAATATTTGTTTATTCTTTATCTCATGTTTAATTTTGCTGAAGCACAAGTAGGCTTGCTGTGGATTAAAAAAAAAGCTAAAGAATAATTGAAAACTTTTGTTTAGAGAGACACAAGATATTTATGCAGTAAAATTTGCTAGTCCTAAAACACTATATGGCTTCTCTGCACTACTACAGTGGACACTGTTCCTGGGTGCAGCAAAATAACTGTCTTGCTAGAGTAATGGATATCTAACAAACTCCTACATCTGATTTAACACTTGTAACAATAATTTTTGTTAATTTATTTTTTGTTGTTTTTATAATTAAGATAGCCAGTATGAAACTACAAGTATGAAAATAGTTAACCCTAATCTAAATTATTTTAGAGTCGTAGTCCTTGCAAATTTTTATTACTCTATTTCATATTTTAAAATGAACTTGAAAATATTAATGATTAATTTAGGATCTGATTCTAAACCAATACTATCTCAACAGTGTTTGAAGAGCTTCAGCTGCTGGCAAGAATTCATTTTAAAAGTCTCAGAGAATTAACTCAAGAAGGGAAGCTGGCAGTCTTGCTTCAACATAAGAAAGGAGAACAAAAGAAAAAGTCTGCTGCTCTTTTTCAAGTCTCATCAACAATGGATAACCCTAACATTGAGAAATCTAGAGACTCAGTGACTTCATCTGGCCATCAAAAGTCATGGTCCACGAATCCAGCTGTTATTATTACACGACCTGGAAGTGAAATTCCTAAGAAAGTTCAAGGAACATCATCGTTTGTTCATAATAATGTGGTGAATAGCTCATCTCAACCTGGCTCTGTGAGGCCTCAGTCTTACCCTAATGTGGTACATGCCCAGCTCCCAGGTCCAATGCTGATGCCAGCTGCACAGGCATTCCCACCCCCAGCTTCCTCTCAACCTCAGTTGTCCTATATACCCTCATCTGCTCAATCTGTTAAGGCACCAACAGCACAGTTCCAACCTGGTTGGTCACTGATGACCCCTTCACCAGTGTCTGTTTCTCAGTCAATGTATAACTCCTCAGTGGCTGCACAACCTTATCAAGAACCATTTAAGGTCCACAACTCCACACCAGTAAATGCTTCTGGTATTACCTATGGTAAAGGACCTAGAGGAGCTTTTCCTGGTGGCTATGACAGGATGCCTGCACCAAGTATGCTTTGATAGTATTTCAATATGAAAAAAAAAAGCCAATAACAGAATACAAGCACCAAGAATGCTTTGATAATATTTCAGTGACAACATTTTGTTAGTAAATAGTTAAAGGAATTATCTTGTTGATACTTGGCTAATTTTCACTCTTATATATATATATATATATATATATATATATATATATATATATATATATATATATATATATATATATATCTATATTATAAAGTAGAATGTGAGGGGTATGTATGTATGTATGTATGTATGTATGTTACTTATAGACATCAAAACCGCTTGACCAATCTTGATAAAACTAGGCAGGAATGTTCCTTGGGTACCAACTTAGACCTTAGTGAATGTATTGTAGCCCTAAAACAAATGTAAGACCCTCAAAAAAAAATAAAGTTGTCCGACTCTATTACAGCTATAGTATTTTATGGATCTAGGCCATGTCTACAATGTTGACATGAGAAAAGATAGAAAGGATTTAGACCTAGATCTAATTTTAAGAAATACACTTTGCGCAGATAGTTTTTTACTTTGACACATGAAAATACAAAAGAAGATCCATTGATTTCATTATATAATAAAATTAACCTTCAATTTTGTGTTTCAAAAGCATTTTTTACATTAATTAGTTCCTTATATCTGTGAAAACAGATTTCCTGACGAACATTCTTTCATTAGACAATACCGTAATGAATCGCGTACTAAATATTAATTCGTTTAATTGTTTACTTTATAATCCCATCCCTAGATCTAAAACTCTAATTCAACTCTAAGATGATAGAACTTCTCTTTGCACAGATAGTTTTATACTTTAATACATTAACACATTAATTAAAGTCCATTCATTTCATATTTTGATCAAATAAACATTCAAATTTGGTTTTCTAAAGCTACATTCGTTTACGAAAGCTGCGAAGCCGAGTTGAGATAGGCCTAGATCTATATTCATTCATGAATCGCGTACAAAAAATTATTTCGTTTAATTGTTACTTTATAATCCCATCCATAGATCTAAAACTCTAATTCAACACTAAGATGATAAAACTTCTCTTCGCACAGATAGTTTTATACTCTAACACATAAACATATTAATTAAAGTCCATTCACTTTTTATTTTGATCAAATAAACATTCAAATTTGGTTTTCTAAAGCTACATACATTTACGAAAGCCACGAAGCCGAGTTGAGATAGGCCTAGATCTATATTCATTCATGAATCGCGTACTAAAAATTATTTCGTTTAATTGTTCACTTTATAATCCCATTCATTTAACAAAGCTATCGCTCTTTTCGTTTTTAATAGATAAGAATGTATCGACCTCGGGTAAACCCATTTTCGCAAAACTAATTTTATTTTCGTAACGAAAGAGAGATTACGTGAAAGGATTATTAGACAAGTTTAACATACATCTAAATCCAATCCACTAGATTATTCAAAAGCATTTTTTACATAAATTAGTTCCTGATATCTGTGAATACAGATTTCCTGGCAAGCATTATTTCATTAGACATTACCAATGGTTACACATTAACACATCTCTCTACTGAGTCTATTCCTAGGCCTAGGTCTAAAACTCTTATTGAACTCTAAGATGATAAAACTTCTTTTCGTAAAGATAGTTTTGTGCTTTAACACATAAATATACTAATTATTGTCCATTCATTTCATATTTTAATCAAATTAACATTCAAATTTGTTTTTCTAAAGCATTTTAATACATTCGTTCGCTGTTCGCTAAAGCTGCGTAGCCGTGTTGAGATAGGCCATATATTCATTCATGAAAAAAGGTCACGCATGCACAGCACAGAATGAACTCTATAAAAGCCAATGTTTAACTCTAGATTAGTGTAGATTTAGATCTATGTCTACCTCAATATATACTTTATACACATGAACATACAAAATTTAGTCTATTCATCTCAAATTTTAATCAAATATATGTAGGCCTACAAGCAAATGTTTTAATTTGAAAAAAAAAAAAAAAAGAAAAGATTTAAGCCTATTAGCTATTTTGATTTGATAGCTTCATTCACACTATTTTTATATTGACACATTTGCTTTACTTATTACATTATTATTTCGCTTAATTGTTTACAAAACACTCTCAGTGACTATATCGACAGTAATGCGCAAATAAAGACCCGCGGGTCGCGGGTAACATATGTCTAGTATATATATATATATATATATATATATATATATATATATATATATATATATATATATATATGTGTGTATTAAGAGAAAAAGGAAAAAGTTTCTTAAGAGTATATTCCTAGGCCTCAAAATAAAGCAATCATGCGATGCCCATGCTTAATACATCTTGGTCCCTCTCTGACCTTGTCTGTGTGATTCAAAGAATGCTCTGCAATACATTTGGCAGCAACTCAGTTGCACAGATAGTAATACTTACTATAAGATAAATCCCCAGAAGGCAATTAAAGTTTGAAATCAGAGTACCCCTCTCCTTATTAGGCTGCTGAGCTGCTACATCTGCCTTAAGCTCCTAGTTTTTAGAAGTGCCAGGCATTTGCTTTTACCTGTTAGTGGAAGAATTTATGCCAAGCTTAATATCTAGGCCACATGAACAGGCCAGCTGCTAGACTTGTTTGAGACTGTTAGAGAGACATACCGTTTAGTGTTTTTATAGACAATGAAAGCTTATAACATTTTGGAAGGATAGTTAAAATTTAATTCATTTATTTGCTGATTAAGAGCAAGTTACCAGCGTTTAATGATGATCCACTTTTTAGTTGTGAAGTGCTGACTTTTTAGTTCAAGTTTTCTTTTGCAGCTAGCTGATTATACCCTGCTTGCAAAGTGTATCCTGCATTCAAGTACTAGCCTCAATGCAATACTTTTATACATTTATCAATCCAGCAATTTTTTTTGTGTCTGGATTATTTGCACAAAATAATTCATTGAAAAATCTGACTGAAATATTTTTTGCTTTCTTAGACTTATAAATTAGTTATACATCATGCTTTTTGTTGTAATTTTTTTTTCATAAATGTATAAATGTATTCATTTTTTACTTATACTAGATGCTAAGCTGTTAGTGTGCGTGAACACATTTGTTAAAATCATCGATTAAGAACATTTATAAAACTGGTATTATTTGTTTGCACAACTCATGAACTGTTGATCTTGAAGCATGTGATACTACTGTTAATTGCAGCAATATGTTTAAGAAATATAATTTTTATCTTCATTTACAAAGTTGATGATATTTTTGTTATATAATTTCTTGTCATTTAGTTGTATTAAATGTCATTTTTGTATCACTATATTGTTTATAATTCTTTATATTCATTCTGTATTTTACTGATTGTACAGTGCACATATAGACACATTTGCTTGTTACAATACCTCTATTCAAGTCACTCTTTCATGGAACCTGGGGTGCTAGGCAGACAGCTGATCTCAAAAACGGCTCTAAAGATTTTCCTAGAGATTTAACAGTTAATGTATATTGAAAGAATAACTAGAAAGAATTACTAGCTCATTGGCCTTTCTGGGAAAACACTAGTTTGACCTTTATAATTTTACAAAGTAAAAAATTAATAAATGTAAATTTGGCTTGAGAGTATGTTTAGGTCTAAAGCCAACTTAGCGTAGTCAGCCGTTTCAAAGAAATTATGCGATAACAGTTATTTAAAACTGCTTCAATGAGTTCTTTATCAGAACTTAAGTCCTAGTTTTAGATCTAGATGTCCACTTAATGAACAGAGCAATAAATAATTGCACAAATATGCCTTCTTCACTGGCTGAATCAGAATTTTGTGTATTTTGTAGCAGCTGAAGGTGTTACAGGTTTGATACCTGAATTGAACCAAGAATTTAAAAATATATTTAATAAAAATAATTTCATTATATTTGAAGGTTAATAAATGAGGTATTGTCTTTTTAAAAAATATATTTTTAAAATGTTTTTGTTTTTAATTTTTGTGCTACTTTACTGAATTGCTTTACTGTTGCCTTGAAATATTGTTTTCTTGACACATATCTCACGCAATCTGCTACTGAATCAAACAATTTTGTGTGTGTTTGATTTGAATTTTTACCTAGACCAAGAATAATGCTTTTATGTATCTCTTCCAATTTATTAAAAAGAAAAAAATGTGAAACTTTGATTTAATGTGAGATATTTTAAAAAAGAATATTAGATTTTTTATAATTCTGTTGAATCTAGTTGATAATGACTTCTAGTGGCACAACTCTGTTGTGAGAAGACAGATGAAAATATATTGATATTATATGAAATATGTCATTCAACAAATACATGCCAGAAATCAGTTTCCTATCAGCCGTTTTATCCAGATTACTGATTGTTCCCCTGCACTAAGATTAATATCAAGAGATCCTATGACATTATTTGTACAAAAATGAATGAACACATTTCACTGAACCCGAACATAAATGGTCTATAAATCTTATTCACTACTTAACTCTGCACTTTTTTAAAGCAAGCACTAGTACACTGGTTTGTGTGTAGTAGTTAAGTAAACAAATTGAACTACAATTGATCTTATTATGAAATGTATGACATCTCTCTGGATTCAAATGTGATTTTTGTAGAAACGTTCAAATATTAAATATAATATACATAGAGTATTGTTCTGTTTTTTTCCTCTTGCCTCTATTGACCAGATTTCTTACTAGTTCTTCATATAGCAGACTTAAAAATCAATAAGACCTTATTAATAATTGAAAAATAAAGATGACCTCCAAGCAAACTCACCTCACTACAATGAAATAGAGATTCAGTAAACTAGCAATACATTAATAGTCCAGTCTCCTGAGGTATCTGGCCTCATATTTTGTAATTTTAAGTGAAAAATATGAGAGGCATTTTGGTCAGATTTTTTTTTTTTAATTTGAAACTCAGATTCACAGAGTAAAGTCAGTCCTGAATACATTAAAAAAAAAAAAAATTTTTTTAATCTCTGCTTGCAGTTGTTGATACTGCAACAACCATCAAACAGTAAATGACTTTATTGGTAGGTAGTATTAATGAATAGCTTGAACCATGGCCCTTATTAGGCTTAATTATTGTTGTTGTATAGCAATGCTTAGTGCATTTTGATCCAATTGTTTTTTGTGGATGTGTAGAAGGCAAGATGCTCAGCATTCAGCACTTATCTTGAATCAAATAAAAAATCTACATCAGGATTTCAACACACCAAGCTAAAGTGGTCACATAACCACAACTGTAAGATACACATTGAGTTTAGGATTTAGTGAAGATTGGGTGGGGATATATTTTGTGAATCTGATTTCAAACTTAATGAAACAAAAAACAATAGCAATAAGGATATGGATTGCTGTTTGGTTCTATATTTAAGTGGGTGGAGTAGCTTTATGGTGTAACATCTTTGAAATAGTTTGAAATGGTACAAGTTGTAAGAACTCCTTCAAGTCTTACGCAGTTACTTTTCATGATGGTTTCTCTTAAACAAAACCTAATGTTGGTTGACTTTTCACCTAGTTACTAGATTTGTCTACAATAGGTCAAATTGTAGTGTTCCATTCTACAAGCCATAATCACTACAAATGTATTTTTTGGTTCCATCATGTGACTTAAGAGAGACACAATAGAGTTGGTTTTTATTGCCAATACCTATATATGTAATGTATTATTAAATTCAAATACTTATAGGCAGAGTATGAATGGGCTATACCAGGGGTGGGCAACCTTTTTCTATCGAGGGCCGCTTTAAAAAATATGGGGGGACGCACATATACATATGTATATATATGTACTTACAACTTAGAAAAGAAGAAAACTAACTATGCATTCACATTTTTACTTAAATTTTTTTTACAATCCCTATTGAATAACTACAACAAGAGTTAGCCATTTCTTTTACTAATAACCTATTTATAGTGACCTAACATCATACCTTTTCACCACAACGTTTTTTTCTGTACAAAATGCAGTAAAATATGCAGATCGCAACTGGGTTTGCATAGTCATGTGAAACACTGCCATTATAGTTGTTCTCAATATTTCACTCGTGCATAATGTTCCTGAACTGTGGAACTAACTTACTAATTGTTATTCTTTTGACTGCTTTCAAATTACAGTAATTGAGCATCAACCTATTCTTACATTTGTTTACTTTCAATCAAAACAATGCTTGTTAACAGATGTATGTGGACCAAAATAATGTGAAATTTTAGCAACAATGTTTTTTAATAAGTGTGGAAATGCAGTTTCTAGTAAAGACGCATAAAGCTCCCGTAGAAGAACTAACTTAAACGTCTCTTTCAGGTCATAATTTGCGAGGAGGTGTGTCCCCTGGAGTTGACAGCTTCTGTACTAAATGGAGAATGGATGATATTGAAAACTGGTTCTAAGAGCTAATGACAAAACCTGTCTTTACTTGCTTGCAAGCAACCCATTGTAGTACTTTCAATGAAAAACATGAAGTCTGTGTTCCACTCTTCATTAGAAATATTAGTAACAAAGTCACAGGAACAAAACAATTTCTTCCTTGAGATCTCAAGTTTTTCTCATTACCTTGAACATGCTAAGCTAGCGGATAATGTAGTACCGAACATCGGAATATTATGTTTCCAAATATTCAAGTAGTTCTCTAAACTGCCTTTGGTCAAGACCCCTAGCTCTGATAAGTTTGATCTCTGAGATAATTTGATCAATAACATATTTAATATTAAATGCAGATTTTCACAAACTTTCCAGTGAAGAGATAAGAGGTTATGGTTGAGATATTGTTAGTTATTTTATTAAGAAAGCTATGTTTTTCTCTAGCAAAGCAAGGGCACCATCAGTTGTTACACCTGTTATCTTGTTCCAAGCCAACCCAACACTTTCAACACAGTACTTCATAGCATTGAATAAATACTGGCCTGAGTTTTATATCTTTGACTAAATGTTTCGACATATTGCTAATTACAAAAAACCTAGTTTACTTTAATCATTTTAGAATGACATGCAAAGTCAATGTTTCTTTGGCCTCTTCGTCATAAGAAGCTTAAGTTTCAATAATTTAAATAGATATTTAAAATCATTTATTTTTTAATATACATGCATTATGTGGGCATTTATCATTTTTGTGTGGACACATGCGGCCTGCGGGCGTAATTTGCCCACCTGGGCTATACAATTTTCTGATACAAATTAAGCCTCCAATTCAACAAAAACAAATTTCGCTTTTAACAAGAAAAGATTTATTTTACAAAAAAAAAATTATTACAAAATTAAGTTTCAGTTGACATCATAGCTTGCATGTATAGAATTGAAAAGAAATAATCATTCACACACAATCTTTGATTCATTGACAACAAGCTGCTTTCTTCTACATAAAATGTGCTCCTTCCATGTTCCAATGTATACAATGCTATACAACATGCTGGCTAATAAAGAGTTTGGTACCATACATTCAATTGACCTTAGTAACACAGCTCAATGTATGAGGATCTTAACAGCTCTGGAAAGATGTCAATTTTCAAGTCTTGGACAGTAACATCCAAGTTCTGTCATGCCTCAGTTACACATTTTCTCAACATATACATATATTTCTTAAAAGAAAGTCACTATACACCAAGACCAAATATTAGAATACATTCTCTACAAGATGAAGTTCTAAACAGAGCTATAACTACTACAAACATTCCAACTGGTGGGTAAGTACTACAAACACAAACATTCCAACTGGTGGGCATACATTCACTGCCCTATGGGCTCACATGAACACCAAGTGAATATTTACACCAGACATTGGTTTTGTTTCAATATTTTTTTTTGTTTCACAAAAATTTCAAATTTTTAAAAATAGACTTTTAGGTAATTTTACAAAACCTAATGTTGAATGAATTGTAAATAGTTTATAAGGAAATATAAAAAATTACTAATTTGACTACACATAATGCATAGGAGATAAGACTTGAGTTCTCAAAACTTTGTAGGGTAGTTGAACTTAATAGATCTAGTAATCGTAATATTCTACATAACTTTTGTTGGACTTGATGCACACTTAAAGTAATGAAAAAAAAAAAACTTTTTTCATTCAGATGGTTTGTAAAAACAAAGTTTTCTAAACTCAGTTGACATGAGAACAAAATTGAATGAACAACCCTTATCCACCTCATCAGTTTAATACACAGTTGGACACAGCTCCTTGCAGGTCTTTACTTAAAATACACAGCTGAAATAAACAAGCATCCAAGGGATATCCAACAACATCACCACAGCTACTAAATAACAGGTATGTCATAACTTGGCAAGTGAGGTCAAAGTTCATCGGTTAAATAGTATACAATATACATCAGTGCATAGAACCGTTATGATACATTATTTTATAGTACATTATCAGGAACATTGTTAACAGAGATAAAAAGGTGGGTTGAACACAGTCTCATATTGAAGTGAAGCCACATCAAGGGCAATCAAAGGGAAACAATGGGGGATAGAACTAACAAGAAACAAGCAAGATTCAAACACAGCAATATTTTAAATTATTTCCTCAGAATATCCCTACACAGTACACTGGCTTTTACTGCCGGTAGTTGGTCATTTTAATTCAATTAGAAAAAAAATATTTCAAATAACTTAATGTGACATAAGATACTTGGAAAGTGAACAATGAAAAAAAACATGACTTATCTGGCAGATTGAAACAATATCCAGAGGTAGAAATCTGTATTTGGTACATAAGAGCTAGTTTGCCATGCTAGAAGATGTTTTAAGATGTTCATTAACACTATTAGGTGCATGATGTCTACTTGAATCACTTTTCAGTGAATACTTTGAACAGAAACTATCAATTTATGAGAGATTAAATAAAGGGTTCGACCCACATTAATCTTCCACTTCAGATGCCAAGAGTGGTACCAATTTTTTATTTAAAAATTGGTTTATTTACATAGTTTGAAATAAAATACTACAAAAAACACTTTCTTGATTTTGTTTTTTCTTTCTATTTGATGACAAGAAAAATAAATGCAAAAAGAAACAGCTTGACAAGAAGAGGGAGACTGAACAAATTAATGAACACCTAGGATTCCATTCAACCTGTTTATAAATCTGAATTGATCAGATTCTAAGGGGGATACTGTTGAACTAGAGGAACTGAAATAGTATAATCAGCTTAAAACTCTTCTGACACCACTGATCATTGTACAAATTTAAAACATAATTATGTGAACAAAAGCAGCGAGGCTTTAGCTGAGATAACATGCTAAGTAATATGGATAAAACCTTGTTCATTCTACATAACCCAGTACATGTAATACATAGATATATCATGTCAATTCAAAAAAACATAGCTCATAGATGTACAGGTTTTAAGTAGGTCACAGACGGTACATACAATTCAAAACCGTAGAAAAGAAAGCAGTGAAGAAATACAAATCAACAAAAGGCACACAGTGAACAAAAGTAGAACCTCCCTCCCTCTTCAAACCATTGCCTTCAACAACAACAAAAATAATACAATTAAGAACAAAGCCAGGACCCTGTCAAATAAATAGAACACCTAAAGGAGAACAGTTGATGAGATGGCATTTGAATTACCGTAGTCTGTTCCTCAAACCACTCATTATTCAACAATTTGTTTTCTTGGCATTTCATGGGTTCAAAAAGTAAGCGATGATTTGATTTGCAAAAACTTTATGTGATTTTTGAAGTCCAACAAAGGGCAAGATGAACACAGGACATGAAAACCTAATTCTGACACTAACATAAAGCAATCCTTTTCATTTCACATGGCAATGAAATATTACAACCAAAAAGAACAAAAAAATAATCTGTTCAAGCTATAAAACAATCATCCTTTCATACACAGCACACCACTTTGAGTTGCTTTGTTCAACACTTATACAGTACATTGATCAACAGGTTCAAAGGGAGAGAAAACATCAATATGACTGGATTAGAAATTGGTCGTTTAAACAAATGTTAATTTCTGAAGAAAAAAAACAAAAACAACTGCTGCAGACTACAAAAATGGATTTATGGAGTATGCCCTGCAAAACAAGGTGAACATTTAGTTTGCTTTTAAGAGACACAGCTCTCATAACTTAATAATGATATTCCAAAAAGCTCCAGAAACAACAGTAGACAAAGTATACTCACACCCTAAAGAGGTATCGCTATAATATGATAGATGCAATAACATTCTAAGAAAATAACAATTGAAGAATGTTAACAAAATTGCTATGTCCCAATTTTTTTTTTAATTCAACACTTTTTTTTTTTAAAAATTAAAATGCTTCATGGTTTGGAGAGTTCCTTTTCTGACATAACTTAACAAAAGGTTTGGGAAGCTACTTTTCATGTCTAAAATGTCCACACAAGAAGGAAGAAAAGGAACAACACTGAACATTTCAGATCTAAACATACACATCATACCTTCAGCTAACCAAGATACATTGGTTGGATTGACTATTGATTACTCAACATTAGGATGGCCATCATGGGGGTCTAGAGCTACACCTGTCACTATAAAATTATCATTTTTCTTAAGAGATTTGTAAGAAATTTTAAAGTGAGATTTGTCAAGCAGCATAATAACAATTTATATATTTTTTTCTCAAAAGCAGCAAAAACACTTGTCACAGAAACAGATTAAACCTCTGTAATAGATTTATAGATCATGTAATGGCAATAGCCATACATTTCTACAAACAGCCATTTTTTGAAGGCTGTGTGTTAATGATTTTGGCTTTAGAACTGAACATTCCAGATTTAATTATATTGTTTATATACCAAAATATATTTCTAATTCATCAATTAGTGGATGCTTGAGTCTATGCAGGTCTAGTCAGTACAAGACAATAGTGAACTGTTGATTTAAGACAGCTAGTCAAAAAGTTGAGCTTATAACTTTCTATTAAAGTTAAGTGTAGCAATCCAAACTTGAAAAAGGAATGAGTTAGTTGACCTACAAATACATACACTGATAATAAACCCTGTCTGCTGAGACGAGACTGTACATTTATAATTTGTCAACAAAGTTCATCTAACATGTTTCTATTGTACAGTTCAATAAATTACAATTCCACTGTCCAGCTAGTGCTCTTTTAAACACAAGTTATAATACAGACATGACATTTTAGAGGCTTTTTCCTTAGTGACTAATTATCTTGCGAAGACGGGCAGATAAATGGTTTGACAAGATACAATTTTTCTGCCTCCTGCTTGAAGATTGGATGTTTTTTGTAGTGCTCTATAAGGTCATCCAAGTTTGTAAACCGCTGTTGACCTATTTCCAAAACACCAGATGTATTTTTGACACGAAAATGTTTATTTCTTCCAGGAGCTTTAAGAGATACTGTGAAATGTCCTGCCTGAAACATAAAATGGATTTCATTAGTAATGCAACTAAACAAATATTATTCCATAATATAAAATGAGATTTAGCTTTTGAATAAAGAAAATGAGCATCTTTGTCAACTTATTTTGTAATCTTGTTGGAGTTATGGATAACATCTCTACAAACAATGGTCAATTTTTCCCATTTCTAAAAAGATTGTTAACTTCAAATAGTGATCACTGTAACTGAAAAAAAAAGTGATTGACTGTAGAGTTCTTTTTTTTTTATTATTTAAATATATTAATCTTTCATTGCAGTTTCAATTGAAACAACAAAAATTTGAAATTTAAAAAGTTGAATTATTTTAAAACACAATGTCAGTCAGATAAATTCTGTCAGCTAAAACCCAACTTGATGCTTCAATAGTAGACCACTTCATCATGATAAGCATTGTGTCCTGTGACATTATTTATTTAGCTCAGTGATTGGCAAACTTTTTCAGGAGTAGGCACAAATATTTGAAGAAAAAATTGGTATCAATTTTTAAATTATGAAAATGAGAAATTTAGGATCAGATTTAATTAAATCAAAATGTAACTGGAGTGATGTTACAAATGTATTTGATAATAGTTATCAGCTTTCGATGTAGTTGCAGGCCGGATTTAACCTTTCTGGTCTGAACTTGGCCCGCAGGCTGTGGTTTGCACATCACTGGTCCAACCTATAAGTCCAGTCCTATTTTAGAAATGTAATAAGTCATGCAAGTACTAGTATAATTGTGTTTGGATAAGAATACAGGAAATTACAACACACAAAATTTGAAGAGCCTGAAAAAAATAAAAAGGAGAATGTATGATAATATAGGATACGTATAGATGATAGTATATAGGTAGATGTATTGTTCATGTTGCAAAGACTTTGCGAGCAATCCTACAATATTGTTATTGTAAATATTCAAATAGACAGAAGCAGTAGTGTTCCTAATATTTGTCGTAACTTTTATTCCTCTATTATTATTTCTAAAATTTCTTATTAAATTCATTCAAGAGAAGTTATCTTTTTTTTTATTGCTTAACAACTATTTGTTTTAGTTCGACACTTTATTTACAAGATTTATAATGTACTAAAGCACTTACTGTTGATTCACTGTCTCGAATGAGAAAGTCGCCATCCACAGCAAACTTTGTTAAAATATCCTCACATTGGTTACGTGAAATCTTACCATAGTACCACTCTTTGTCTGCAAGTGGACCTGACACCTGAAACTGTTTACGTCCAGCCAGAGCAAGAGCAGCAATAGAGGTGTTCGAGATGGAAGAAATGGACTGAGACTGGGACTGGGGGTTTGATGAGGACGTTGACGTGCCCCGATCACTTCCCTCTTCCCCAGAGCTGGGAGCTGGGGTGACATAGTTAGCCGGCACCACCCCTGTCTCCCCTCTTGAGTTCCGCACTGACAACCAGTCTGAATCAGGCTCCGCCACCACCACTTCAAGTCTCTCTCCTTTCTCAAAGCTCAACTCCCCAGAATTTTTGCCTGTGAATGAGTACAATGCAAGAACAATGTCTGTAGAACTGTGGGAAGGGGAGGAGTGAGATCTGGCTTCAGCCGCTGTGAAATATAGAGCATTGCTGTCTGAGGCATTGCCTCCCCCAGAACTGACTTCTTCAACATAATTGGACGGAAACCAGCCGACACTTCCATCATCTTTCCTGCCCCTCCACCAGCCATCACTCGACTTCTCTATGACCATGATTCTCTCTCCTTTGGATAGAGATATCTCATCAGCTCTCTGAGCAGTGTAGAAGTATTTGGCACAGGCTGGCACACACTGGCCTAGCTGATAAGTCTCAGTTGTGATGTTAGAGTTATTGGCATTAGGCCTGGCTCTAATGCTATCACCATTGTTCAACACAGGACTTGAGTGTGAAGGTAAAGGTTTGTTTGTGTCGGATTTCTTTTTTGGTACATGCTTTTTTAGAATAGTTGAGAAAAGAGATGTTTTTGGCTTGACAATCTTCACGAAATTGGAAGGCACAAACCCTTCTTTCCCTGTCTCAGGCGACCGAACTTTCCACCAATCTTTGGTATCATCAACAAGCAATAGTCGATCTCCTTTGCGCATACTCAGTTCTTGAGTATTTTCAGCCTTGTAGTCATATTTAGCAATTAACTGCGTTTCTTGCTGACCCTCTGCCATATTCAACAATGGGCTGCAAAAATAATAATAATTATAAATTAATATTAAAAAAAAATTAAAAACTATTATTATGCTTCATATAGAAATTTATAGTTATAATGTTTTTGTTTGGTGTAACGCACAAATTTCCATACGGACAATAAAGATTATTATTATTATTTTTGGTCACCTCATAGTTAAATGTCCCAAGGCCATACAAAAAATGTCACTAGACAATACAGGCTATTAATAAGTGTATATAATGACAAAGACATAAAGCAAATATTATCACAAAGAAAATAAATAAAAAACTTAGTAAAAGGACCACAAGGGGAGACTATCTCTTTGGTCTCAATAACCAGATGGTCAAATAAAATAAAATAGTCTTGTGTTAGAAAATGGTACTTTAGGATTCTGTCTGAATATTTAAATGTTTTGTTTATTTGTTTTGTTTTATATAAATATGTTTCGGATTTTAATTCAGAGTTAAAGATAATCTACTTAGTCCAAACCTCCTGCAGGAGGATGGCAGCAGGCAGGGTATGAACCCTGGACCATCAAGACAACAGTCCAGTGCGCTACTGTACGGCTAGGAAGCTGGAATGATTAACCAGAATTCAACTGTATTCTATGGATGTTGAAAAGAAGTGTTTAACATACTCAATCATGCTTAAAACTAATGTTATGGATAGGTCTCCCCATCTAAAAACAACAACAGATGCCTTCTGTGAATTCCATTATTGTTATTTAAAGTTTAATAAGTCAACTAAATCATTATACAGTAAAACGTCGTTTATCCAGACATTCTTTTTTTTTTTTTCACAGTATGATATTTAAGTGCTTTTGCTGATGTGTGACTTTGCTTCCTGATCCTAACAGTGAGAAGAAGTGTTGGGTGGCTGGGTAGTAACTAGTCGTGCAAGGTGGGAATCATGGCTCTAGAAACGTTGAAAAGAAAATGTAACATGCTGACAATGGAATCGAAGTTGGAAATTGGAAATCTTAAATCGCCTTGATACAGGAGAAAATGGAGCTTCTGCTGCTAAGATTAATCTCGTCGGCACATCCACAATTACAGGCATTAAAAAAAAATAAAAATCTAAACACTGTAGTGATATTTGTATCAAAACTTGACTCTAATGAAGGAAGACAATGAAAGAAACACCACTCTTGATGCTTTGCTTTACCTGTGGTTTATGCAATGGAGGAGCAAAAATGATCCGACATTGGAACCTTTGTGTGAAAAGGCACTGTGTTTACATACAGCCTAATACCACATATAAATATTCTTTACATTGTTAGTGAAATGGACTGTTTATAATACAGTAAATGTATTCCACATTCAGTTATCTGAACTCTAAACCTAAATAAGAAACACCAACTTGAAAAAATTACTCTGGAATCCACGATACACTTTAATGAATCTACACCCTGGGAATAAAG
Organism: Biomphalaria glabrata; assembly: GCF_947242115.1. Lineage (NCBI taxonomy): Eukaryota > Metazoa > Mollusca > Gastropoda > Planorbidae > Biomphalaria > Biomphalaria glabrata. Next base: position 14,457,966 of record NC_074725.1, on the reverse strand, counting down.
CCCTCTTCCTATTATAAGGGACCATATATAAAACATAAAAAGAAAATCTGATTACAGACCAACAGAGCTCAAGGAAATAGTGAACTGTTTTCTACAAACCAATTATCCTAGCAATCAGTGGATCAGAGTTTACACGGATGGCTCATCCCATAAAGCCACCACAAATGGAGGAGCTGGAATGGCCAGATGGAGGAAAACTAGAAAAATCCATTGCAACTGTAGAGCTCTCTGACAGTCACAGAGCAGAAAGGAAAGCACTAGCTGCTACCATGCTAGCAAATCATCTAAGTTCCCCACACAGTCAGATTGTCTTTCTAACCGATGCGAAAACAACAATCCAAAGCTTGCAAAACTCTGATTTCTCTTATATTAAAAACCTCAGAACAGCACTTACAAAGCTCAACAACAGCAAAAAAACTGTTATTCAATGGATACCAGCTCATATACAAGTAGAAGGAAATGAAAATGCTGACACACACGTCAAGATTGGGAGAACTAGCTCACAAATAAACTCTGCACTCTATCCAGAAGAATTGAAGAAATTAATTGTAAATAAAATAAATGAGAAATGGACGAGCTCTCATCCAAATCACAAGAAAGATGACGCTTACTATAAGCTATCCCGACAAGACCAACGCCTAATCTTTCGACTCAGGACCGGACACAACAGAATGCGACAACACATATACCGGAAGCTCAAAATTGGAACCAGTGAAATCTGCCCATGTGGGGTATCACCAGAGAATGCCGACTACATCCTCCAAAACTGCTCTCTTTACCAAGAGGCCCGTATAAGACACTGGCCCCAAAACACCCCAATAGAAAGAAAACTATATGGAGAGCTCCCTGATTTGGAAACCACTGCGCAGTTCATCTCATATATTGGTCTAGTCATCTGAACACTCCAACATAACAATGAGAATGAAGAAGAAGAAGTTATATGAACGATCGAGTATCTGGACAGACCCTATTCCTAAATTAATCAATGTTTTACTATAAATAGAAAAATAAAATGGGCATCTTAAAATCTAGATTTATAAAAAATTTTTTCACTCTTTTAGAGTCAAGAACCTAAATGAAAATTTTTCTCCAGTTGAAGGAAAACTAGATCTAGAAGTGTCAAAAGGATTATTCGATGCCTAATAACAAATATATACTACGTTATAAACATACTTTAATAATACAAAGAAGTTGCCAGAAAGATTTTGTTTCTAGAAAGATAGGAAAAAAAAAGTTTTTGACCAATGAACTTGTTAAAATTACAAACAGAAGTTATGCAGCAGTTCTGTGTACTTCTATACTCCATTACCTTCAATTTGGTGATCTAATGTGATCTAGATAGTTATTCATAGACTTCAGGTTGCCTGCTCAGGCCACTGCTCATGGTATCTGAGTAGAATATTATTGACACTATGTGCTCACATTGCAAACAAAATACCTGAAAAAGAATTAAGGCGAAACCATGTTACAAGCTTATTACTGCTAATCATAGAAATTCAGAGCTTCAGATCTATACCCATAGTATATATATAATGAAAGTTTATCATATTCTAAAGCTGATGAATTAAATGAGTGTGTAGGTTCATAGAACAGTGATTGGAGTTATTCTTTGTAGTTACATTAGAATCACAAGGTTATTTGAATCATAGAAATCAGATTCTCTTAAGTAAAGATGTCTGTCTGGAAAAAAGTGTGTGCATGTACATGTTATTTCTTCCACACCAAATCTAGGATCAAGCTGAAATTTTGCACTACAATTATTTCTTTTACCTGAGTCAATAAAGAAATTTAAACAACTAGTTAATTAACTATTGGTAATTAATTTTCGTTTGGTATCTCAAACAAGGGAAAGAAATTATGCTAGACTGAAGTGGTGACATAAGTTGAATTAGTCCCCTTTATAGGTCGCCGTCTGAGGCTTAGTGAACACAAACATGAAATAGAAACAATAGATAATTATACAATCTTCCATGTTCAGAGCAGTTACCATTTTGGCTTGAGAAGCCTGAGAAGGCTTTAATAGTCCCACGAGTTGGAATTCAGGTTGTTCACTTTTTTTAAAATACATTTAAAAAACAATCACCCAGATATCCCGTTCTTTCTTCCCCACCCCTTTCCAACTGGTTCAGACAAGTGATAGAATCATAAGCATATTGAGAATGCTAAAAGCATGAAATTACAATTAAAGACAATTGGTAAAAATATTTCTAAGCGCACAGATTTATTATTGTTAGTCTAGATCTATTACAAATTTAATTACATGACTGATCCAAACTAATTGATACACTTAATATAACCTTTGTTTTTTTTGTTTAAAGTTTTTTTTTTCATTTTGCTTGTTTATAGTTATAACTTTAGAAAGTTTCAATTAGTTACTCACCTTTAGATCATGTTTCAGGACTAGAAAGTAGATATTTCAACAGTTGTATCTAAATTCAGGTGATGTACTTTAAAAAAAAAAGACTAAAGGACCTGCTTTATGCAGGACATTATCTCTGCATTTCTTCAGGGATAGAAGACACTCACTGAAAAATTCTATTTCATTCTTTAAAAAAAAAAATTATATAATCCAAACCTGAAAACAAGAAAAAAAAAAATCATTAAATCCAGAAAATAACAAATGAATGACAATTTAGTTCAACATGTGGAGAAATGTGGACATGAGAGAGGCTGTGTAATGCTGTACAACGTGGCTTGTAAGTCCTTTCCATCCAATATATTGAATGAAACACACTTGAGGCATGCGATATTTGCTCTTTAAACTCTAAAGTGGAACAGTTAATATTATTCTTAGTACAAGACTTTAAACTAGACAGACTTAGACTGGAAAAAAAAAGCTGTCATATAAAAAATTTAGTCTTAGAATTAGATCTAGATAGAGTCTAGTCTAAAATTAATTTTATTAACCTAAGTCTAAAAAAGTTAAAGAATTAAAAGATCCTTTCACGATCTAGTCAAACCTAGATCTAGTGAGTAGTAACCCTAGTCACTAGTGCAGTACTAGATCTAGATGTCTGAGTAGTAGTACTAGTCTACATCTATAATTATAATCTATACTTATACTTAATACTAGATCTATAAGACTATAAGTATAAGTTAGTAACTGTAAGTAGACCTATATAAGCCAATAAGGGCTAAGGCCTCTACTTCTACAGTACAGACTATTTCTTAAAGTATCGTATGATGCATATTTCATAGTTCTTATTGCCTACAAATCTCAAGGCTATGGCCAAATTTCAATTCATGGTGCCCCCGCTGTGGGAAAGAAGAGGAAACCGTGCCTCATATTCTGTTTGACTGCCCCAGACTTCGTCTCGACAGGTCTGGGAAACTAAAACTTCTCGACCTGTATGGCGACATTTATGCACTACGCAAGACAGCAGGGTTTCTGTCCAGGTCTTTTGCAAGAGAGGATTTGAGCCTCTCAAGCCCTCACTCAAAATACTCAAATGGGGTTTGATGATAATGATGATTCATTGCCTACAAATCTCAGACAGTCAAGTACAGTCAATCAAGTTATAGTTATAACTGATCTGAGACGGAGTCTGGCTAAGACTCTGAGATCATCTGAGTTAGTGAGTCAACCAAGTCCAAAAGAATTTATTACAATAACTTAATTAAATAACTTTAGGACTTTACTTTGTTAATTCAATACTTCATTACTTGGCGTAACTTGGACTTGTATTTTTGTAAGTTCAGTTGTATTCTTGTATACAAGAAATAACAAAGTTTTTTGTCAATATACAATGACATATAGATCTATCATTGTTAGATTTAATTGTTTGAATTTGAACTTTGTTATTAGTTTAAAATAGGTCTCACTAACTTAGGACACTTCGAATTAAACACATTTCAATGGAAAATTGATTATTTTCTTACATGTACAATCAATACTAACAATACGCCATCTTGGGGTGGGTAAAGAGTTCAATGCCTGTTTATTCTTACGCCAAAGTAAAACTATAATGCAATTCTTGCATCAAATTAGAATCTACCTACCATTATATCTATGTCTACAGACTTAAGATATTTATCAATAAAGTTTTCTTTTGATTTGCATGTGCTAGATTTAGGAAAATTATCATTTCATTTTAAAGAGATCTATATTTTTGGTGAATGTTCTTTTGATAAACCATTACTCAGTGGCAGGGGAAACTACTACAAAAATTATTTGCAAAATGTAGACTGATAAAGAAATTAAGAGTTGTGTCACATGGTATTTTTACTGTGAGTTCCACACCAATGATTTTTAAACTTTGCCCCTTTGCATTATGAATAGTTACAGTCAAAGCATAATAAACAGGAAATCGCAGACGTTTGAAATTGGTTGTCTGTTGGCACCAAAGAATCCGCTGTAAGAATAAAGTTGTAAAAATGGCTTCGATCACGTTTTACTTTAGGGATTTTATCAGAAACCTCGATATCTTCTGCACAGGTTAGGGATTTAAGGTTTCTC